>NC_091747.1:52846623-53024123 GCF_043380555.1 Nothobranchius furzeri
CTTCTCAGCCCTACAGCTGTGCATGCCTTGGCCGGGTCACACTATAAGAGACACAGTCCCAAAGATTAGACCACACAAAAGCTGGAATCAATCCTCGTTAGCATAGCCATAATTACCTGGATTGATTCCACCACAAGAAATTATCATACCTGAGGAATGGCTCAATTTGTCCAGCACAAATTGATGACACAAGTGCTGGATGATGCCAGTGGGGACTTCAGAGGTGCACTGTGGTCCATAAGAGCTCTGAGCAGAGATACAGTATAAATAGGGGCTTGCTTCGCTTGGCTCAGGGTCCATAATTTGAAGTGCACACAATCAATAGCATTCCCAGATTTGTCAGATGGGTCACTGGTTATTTTTCTTCACAACTCTCCTCCTTCAAAGTGTGGAAGGAGGAAGAAGAGAGGGTGCAAGAAGTGAAGTGTAAATGTGACCACAGGGCTGTCAGCAATGACAGGACTCTTAAAGAGGAGTTAATGCCCCTACCGTCCACTCCTTTGAGGAGGAAGGAGAGAGGTGAGTCTCGCAATTTCAGGAGTAGTAGCTGAGATGACAGGAGGCTGCGAGGGCTTTCAACACACCGACTCTCGTGTGATTTCTCTTCCAGACCACCACACTCTCCTGATAACTTTTTAATAGAATCAGTATAACGTTAGCAACAGCTTCACCCATGTGAGCATCGGTCGATAAAGCAGATTCACCTTCTTCGGCCACATCAGCAGCGAAAAGCATTATTTTTTTTAAAGCCACCACTTATCCGTCCGGGTGATCTGTCTTTTCATGATGGGTTTTACAACGTGCTCAATAGTAAAGGGCAAAGTATTAAAGGAAGTCATCAGAGTATTGTATAAAACTAAGCCATGTGACGCAGTAAAAAAAAATAATTCTCTCCCTTCGCCCATCTGTCTCGTATCTCATGTTGGATTGACGCAGCTCTTCTGCACAGTCATGCAAAGCAGGCTGTGGTAGAGCTGCTGGTGGAGAGACAGAGCAGCCACTAAAACGGACACGGACAATTAAAGCATGTCGCACATAAACTAATCTTCTGAGGACATTTCCATTTCGTCTAAGCCAATCGGGTCTCGTGGCCGGCCTGGCTATGACCTGACTGTGACATTCTCTGCACAAGGAGAGATTTTATTTAAGGAAAATGTTGCTAATATTGCAGATAATTATAAAAACAGAATGCAAAATCAGTTTGGTTGAGCTGAATTTTAAATTTAGCATATATTCCTTAAATGATCACAATGGATCCTAATCTAGTCGTTATACTCTTTGACCTCCTGGAAAAGTAAAAATCCAGAAATTAAAAAAATGCAAACAGATCTTTTACTCCATTTCCTGTCTCTGTTAGCCACAGTTCACCCTCAGGTCGACTGGCTTTACTAGTCTTGTTTCTGTCTTTTTAATCCACCGTGCACGACATTTGATGCTATTCTTAATTCTGCAACACGTGCAAATTGAAGGGTGGGAGAGGAAACTGAGTAATTGATCCTCTTCACTACTCCCACTCAATTACAGCAAAAACAGAACTCAGCAACTCGGTTTCAATGCAGTGCAACCTTCAGGTTGAGAAGAATCAGCACCCCAAGCTTCTTTTTTCCACCTTGTTCAGGAACACAAGCAAAGGGCATCTGTTTGAGTCACTTGGCTGAAGAATGTGAGCTACTAATGAGCTTGCCAAAAAGTTCAGGCAGGCGATTTGCGTCCTTACTATGACTCCACAGTTTGTCAGCTCAGTGCACGGGTTGCCTCACTTAGCTGCTAATAGGTTTAAGCTAATCAGGACCCGCATTTGTTTAGTGATAACACTTCCTCTGCTGAGCCATCACACTAGCTACCCTCGTTTGCTCTCTGTTGGTTCTCTCCACCTTGGCTTACATTCTTGGAAAACTGCAAATGTGTTATTTTCTTACCTTTGTTTAAGTCTCTTGCCAGGACAAGCATTTCATCAAGTGCATGTCTGTGTGTACATGTGTGTTATTTACATCAGTAGCTAAATATCTACTGCTCCACTCAGTGGATTTCAATGAAAATCTCAGAAAATAATAATCGAATGGACGTCTACAACTAAAGATCAAGTCCAAGTCATTTGATTTTGAGTACCTGCCGATACCGAGTTCTGATCTGATACTTCAGCAAAGCTTTAAAAGAAGAAGAAAAAAGGAAACTTATCAATGTTGTCCTTAAAGTTTCACATGTTTAGCAAGTGTGTTGATTGTGAAAAAACATGTTAATATTATGAAAATATTTCAGTTGTGATGCTGATGTTTCAAATAGTTTCCTCCCTCAGTGTGTGGCTGTATTGAGTGATGTGTGTTCCCATGACAGGGCAACCATGTGGCTCCACGGCCAACAGCCTTACTTTTCCCTGCACAACACCTTTAGCTAACGCGGGCGGTTCAGGCGCTGCAGGAGACAGAGAAACCTCAACGTTTTTCTGCCCGTCAGCAATTTCTCTTTGCTTATTAGAGTATGTCATGTATGTAGTATGTAAATGTGTGTCGACTGGCTCTGTGTTTTTGTCCGAGATGCTGCGGTGAACTGGGACTGTTAATGGTGTAGCGTTATGGTTTATGCTCTTTTATGAAAGAGGAACCATTCTACATTTTAATTTGTGATATGAATTTTATTAAATTAATAACCAAATTGTATAGTTTTAAGAAGACTCAAAGGTTGTTTTCATCGATAAACTGTCGATAATATCCGTGGGTCTGTGTTTTAGTTCAATGAAGAAACAAGTTTGACAATTAAAAGTTTTAATTCTTCAAATTAAACTAATGATTTTGAAATTGACAAACAGGAAATAACAATCAACATTGGCAACTTTGTGGGACAATCTTTAACAGTTGATATGCTGTTCTTGCACAAATAGACCTTGTGGTGAATGTGTGAAGATTGAACATGAGGTGAGATGAAGGCATGTGGGTGTGCGTTTGATTTTGCTTCAGGAAGAAACAGGTGTCTGAGTGAAGTGATGGTTTGGATAAACTTAGGTCTTATTGAAAAACTGCATCAAACGCTAACTACCGTGTTCTGCCTCACCGAAAATCGGACCCTCTTTTAGATCCGGGACGCCAGAGGATGGTGATGTTCATCCAGGTGACACCAGCGGCTGGCAGAGGAGACGGAGGTGTCCACGGCCCGGTCCAGAGATGCCCGCAGTACACGTTGATGGAAAAACGTTTGCAGATGCGTTTTGTTAAGTTTAGTTCACTCAGAAATCAAAAGACTCGGTATGAGTCTGCGTTAGAAGTTGCGATTCAGCTATTCTGTCTGGCTGACAGGAACAGCGTGAGGGGGGGGGGGGGAATGAGCCGATCGGCTCTGTCCCCCCTTTGGTTTTTCAGGTCCTCTCTCTTTCGTTGTCCAACACGAACTGAATCATAAGACTGAAACTTACCAAAAGCCTTTCTCTTCTCAAAGCAAACGTGTGCGTCAGCAAATGTGTTTTGGAGTTTACTGTGAGAATCTGTGTGTGGGTGTGTTTGAGTGTGTGTGTGCGTGAAGGTCGTTAACAAACATCCTCAGACATTATTTAATTAAGTATGGATTCATTAATCCATTATAATTACCCAAAGCATAATAATCATTCATTTGATTAAACACATTTAATGAGCAAAATGATAATGATTATTCTTTAACATTAAAATCAAGAAAAGAAAGTTTACGACTTGTTATGACTACATTTCCTGGGAACACATCTTCTGGTAGACTGCAGGTGGCAGATGTTATGGTTTCCAGCAGACTCTTGCAGACTTCATGTCTGCAAAGGTCTCAATCTGTGGGTGAAAGTTCTCAGAGACCCAGCTCTTTGACCCAGCCGAGTCAAATGACCTTTTGCACAGAAAACCCATATTTCCTCACGTTACAATGGCATCCTTGGACTTAATGGAGACCAGTGATTTGCTTTAGCAATGTCTGAAAGGAACTATCGCAGGAAGAAGTCATTTGTTTGAAGGCTGCACTTCACACAGCTCTGTCTTTTCAACCATGTGAAATGCCCAGTATGCACACATTACAAGTTGCTGTAGCACAGCCTTCACTGTCTGGTTCACAGACATTTTTGCTCTCCTGAGGAGACCCGTTAGCCTGCCAGCTAACAGCTACATGCTGGGACGTAATTTGGGGGGGGGGGGACGGGTGGGACATGTCCCCCCCACTTTTTCAAAAGGCAGTTTTGGTCCCTTGCACTTTTTTCCGTCCAAAAACAATATTACGCTCCATTAAATGGATTTGGTTGAGCACTAGGACCGAAACAGAAACCGGTTTACTATTAGACCCGTCCAAAATCTAATTTATTGGCTTTGCTGATACTTGCTAATGTATTATTGGCTGTTGCTGCTGTCACTCAAGTTGTAAACAGTCAGAACGTGCTCACGTTGTTTTGCTAGTTTGGAGCCGCTAGGGAACACCGGTACTGAGTCACCGTCAACTAGACGCTGTGTAATATCAGAGCTCAGCTCAGCTTCCATTACATAACATTTGAATAAGTGTTCATTTGTGAGTCTTTGGTAGTTAGGCACAGCCAGGAGGCAGCATGTCAAGAAAACGAAAAGTGGATATAAGAGACTTCTTTCAAAGTCAAAACGTAAGTTGGACATGTGACACCCCTGCATTAAGCTCAGACTCACCTCCTCCTTCACAAACATACTCAAAACTAACTTTTACAAATCATCTCCTCCACATAACTGACTCCTCAGACACAATTTATTCGTATTATTATAATTATTATTATTTTTATTATTACTATAATCATCATAATTATTATTACTAGTAGTAGTAGTAGTAGAAGTGTAACTTCAAAACTTTTATCATTTAACTTTATTGTAAACCTATCTATTGCAATGTATATTTTCACATTAAAAAGCTCTGAAAAATGAACAGTATCATCATCGTCAACAGATTTTTTTAAGCTTAATGTCAAAGATGTACACTTTTCATTAGATTTATCTTATTTTTTCCATTTATTTTTTGTGTGTTGAAATGCAACAACTGTTTAAACACTTTTAAGGGAAAAAACATATTTAATATGTTTTTATACACTCAAATGTTAGGGTGATGATCATGTGTAAAACATTAGTTCAGCATGTCCTCTAACACAGCAAATGAACAAACGGCCAGATCTCAGGAGGGACCGTTTATGTATAAATAATTTTTATACTTTTGACTAGGCCTGGGAAAGTAACAAATTTTGCTGGACGATATTTTGTCCAACAAATTGTTGATGATAAACGATATCATTGCCAACATTATCTAGACCAAAATAACCACTAATATAATGTTAATATATCATAATAATGCAAGTGCACCCTTTGAAATGCAACAAATAAACCTTCATTTAACATTGAAATGTCCAGAACCAGAACTTCTAAATGAATAAAAATAACAAACAAAAATTAAATAAAAAAGGAATCTCACTCCCTGTTAGAAAATGTTGCACCAAAAACAATAAAAAAAAGACCCAAAACAATAAATACAATGGCCTATCCATTGTCAACAGCCAAAACTGCACTTCAATAATGATAATAAATAAAAATAATAATAGAGTTGTACATTTTTTAACTTTGATATATATATATATATATATATATATATATATATATATTGAGGATGGAAAAATTATTGAGATGGGCACGTGACGTGTCAAGGGGTCTTTACATAACACCCCCCACCCCAAATCCGCACAAGCCTGCTGTGTCCCCCCCACTTCTGAAATCAAAATTTCGTCCCTGGCTACATGTTATGGTGTTTGTATTCTCGCCTGCTGTAAATTTGTCTGACGTTAGGTTATTGTTGTCGTCCAACAAATACATTGTTGTTCTGAAAATATCCATCCCAGAATACATTTTAAAACATTTGTTGATTTTTAATCAGCTATGTCCCTTCTGAGATTTTAAACGATGCTCTGCCCAAGGCTCTTGTGTCCTGTCTGCCTGTGCTCTGCGCTTCTCTGAATTTCTTCTGGAAACTGGAAATCATTAAACATTGATCTGGTCAGTTGGTCTTTCAACGCGATTGACAAAATCTTCTCAACTATGAGAACGGGAGAAGGGGCTTCCGGATGCCCCTCTGGAACAGAGCCAGTTGGGTATATCATGGACTCCTGGAAACAGTGGAACTTGATATGTCTGTCTGGATGTCTGGATATTCGTCGTGTTGGTGTCAGGATTTCTGCTGTTTGGCCTGAGCGGCTACCTGGCACACCGGAAAATTAACTGGTTTTCGTGGAATATTGGCTTAATCCCGGAGCTCAGGGATGGAATTCATCGTACTGTAAACTCATAGAGTCAGATAATTGTCGAGATGAGTCGTTAGCTTGGAACTTTGGCTGAGATTCAGGCTCTGGCACAGAAGGTTGATTCGATCGAGGAGAGAGCTGACGGATCAGCATGGATTGGAATAGTTTGATAATGCCATCATTGGACCTGGAGGGGTTGAAGACCAACAGAACTCTAAGGCAGAGAGAAAATTATCTCTGCCTGTACCCAAAACAGTTCTTGTTATCTGAATCTGGTGCCCTTGAAGCCTGTGAGGCTGAAGTGTAAACTCCCCTCAGAAGAAATGTGGAATGCTGCTGTCGCTATGGAAACTCTTTCTCCCAATCCCAGCCTGGGCGGGACTCTGACCGGTGAAGGCCGTGGAACCGTCTCTAGGAGTCAATGTGCTCTCTAACCCAGTTATCTCCCTTCCCCGTCCAAACGGAGGTGGTGAGCGCTGCTCTTGCGGCTGTACACTCTAAAATGAGGAGAGTCCCAGAACCCTACATCCCCACCTAGTGGAGACTTATGTTGTGTATCGTCTGAAGTCTGTGTGCATATTTGTCTGAGGTGTTTTTTTTTTTTTTTTTTTGCATAGCAAAGCTATCCTCTCTGTTGGGGGTAACTCTGAAGTGCCTTTTTTCCCTCCCCCTGACTCTATCCTCATATAAACCCTCTTGATCTATAACGGTAGTGCGACTCGTGTTGCGAATGACCACAGTCAACAATTCTTGTATGTCTGATCTTGGAATTGTCTATACCAGAACAATTGAATTTGCCTCTGGGATTAATAAAGTATTTTTGAATTGAATTTGAATTGAATTACTGTAACGGCCCTAAAGATAATCTTATAAGATAATCGTACCATTTGTGGTGTTTTTTGCGCAATCTGGACCACTCGGAAGGACGTCCAGACCGTTCCGAACATGTTGGATTGTCTTGGTTAGCTGTTGAAGGACATTACGCCCCTCCTCCACCATGTTTGTTTAATTCAAAGTCACGTTTTTTTCTCGTGAGATTTCCCGCCTGAGTGGGAAATGTCTGTTAGCAGCATTTCATTTTTGCAGAGTTGCTGCTCATCAAACACTGTGTGACCAAAACAGAAATATTGATGAATATTTTTATCACCATACGTTAAGTTTGTCATGCTTTGAAAATCAGCTGACAATTTATTTTAAATCTCTGGTGTGTAAGATGGGAGGTTGTGTAAATTTCTCCAAAAATTGCCAGACCTTTACTATGTAACATATATAGTTGCAGGAACAGTTTCCATCCTTCTGAGCATACATTTGTATAAGATCATCTGTGCATTCTGCAGATAAATGTGACTTTGGATTAGTATTCAGGGTGTCCCCACCCCCACCCATCTTCACTGGGGCTTTTCAATCCCTCTTCATTAGATTTTAATAGTTTTGTTATTGCTCAGGTCACAGAGGAGTGTGCACAAAAGAATGCAAATCTCCCCCCGTGCTGGATTTTGTTTTAAATTATGCTGCTGCCCTGTCCTTAGTGCAGGACATAGATTATTCACCTGCGTCAGTCGGGACGTTGGGTTTATTAGAGTTGAGCTGTGAAAAAACAGCTCAACTGTGAGGAGTTTGGTTTAAAAGCAGAGCCTCAGATCAAATATTCAGCTCATCACATAATGTTATGTGATACTAAGACACACCAACACATTCGCTTACACACTCACTTATGAATATCTAACCTCAGTCAGGACATCTAAGGCCAGATTTAATCAATCGCAGTCAATAAATCCTGGTCAAGATAAAGAGCTGAATCTCATGCAGCGCCGGCCTCACAGGATTATGTCGGATGTTCTTACCCATCCCCTCACAGAACCAAGGGCACAATAAACAGCATTTCTGTTTCACCAGAGTAAACTTTAGTGTTCTTATAGAAAGTGTGCAGTTAATAATATCATAATCTTGAGAGAGAATGGTGTAAACACAACCAGGCCATGCCAGGGCGGGCTGTACCCAAGGAAACAAAAGAAAACGCCTCGGCTAGTAGAAGCTAACTGTTAGCATTAGCAGCTCCACAACACAGCAGGACTCGTCCAGGCTTGTGTTATTTGTGGAGATAAAACATCAGCTTTACAGACCAAATGGAGTCAGTGGTAGAGTCGTGTTGCTGTTATCCAATCAGAGATGAGATGTCCAAATATCAGGAAATAAGACGCCAAATACTGCCGTGTTCCGCCACTTTCCCCTCTGGTTGAATACTTTTTCTTTTTATACAGTTTCATTATTTATTTAGCAATTTAACCTTGATTCAGATGATTAACTCATTAGAAAAGGTCATTGTTTTAAATCATTTTGCTCCCCTATGGTGTTCTTAAGCACATATGTAGCTTTACCCTTGCAACAATCTATATACACACAAAACTGCTCATCCATATTCAAGAACGTACCCACAAAAGATGCTCAATTAGATTCACATCATTCGCCGTTAACACCTTTCAGGTTTTATTGATGCATCTTTTTTGTCATTAATTCCAAACAGTCCTTTGGTTATGTGTGTATTTCTAATCTGCCAGGAGCAACTGAGCTGTAAAATGAATATCACGAGAGATGTAAAAACATACTGCAGATGTATTTTGGCTCAATGTTCACACATTTGTGTTGCTCTGAATACACATCCTCTGTTTTTGTAAATTTCATAAATTCACTCGTTTACATTTTTACCACCAAAAACCTTTAAAGCTGTGGAACACTAAAAAATCTTCTTTTAATGGTTTCATTTCTGATTATAATCGGACACTCTGAGTTTTTCACGCAGGCTGGACATGAAAATGGTCTCCTACACCAATCTCCTGCGTTAGCTTATGGTAGAAAAAAGTGAAACTCTAGGATTTGAAAAGTCTGACAGATCTAAGTCACACAGTCACTTAACATTCATGGACTCACCCATCTTGACTCGTGAAGGCTGTTGTTGGTTTAGCGTCCAGGAAAAAGCAGATAATGTCTCGACTAGTAGAAGCTAACATTAGCATTAGCTACTCCACCACACAGCAGAACTCCTTCAGGCTTATGTTAGTTGTGGACATTAAACATCAACGTTGCAAAGTAAATGGAGTCAGTGGTAGTTGCAATGCCGTTATCCAGTCAGAAGCAAGGTGTCCAAATATCAGGAAATAAGACTCCAAATCCTGCCACACTCTGCTCCAGCTGCATTTTGCGTGCTGATACAGGAGCTTCTGCCCCCCCCCCCCCCCCCCCCCCCAAAAAAACACAAACCACTGCAAATACATAGACTAAATGGGTATTGAACAACTTTAATTACTGTGCTAACTTGTCATTCTGTTTTCTGCTCTCTTCTCAGATCCTAGCCATCATATCAATACTTTTCATCGTTCTTTCCACCATCGCCTTGTCTCTCAACACCTTACCAGAGCTTCAGGATATTGATGAGTTTGGGCAGGCCAACGACAACCCCCAGCTGGCCCATGTGGAGGCCGTGTGTATTGCATGGTTCACCATGGAGTACCTCCTTCGCTTCCTGTCTTCCCCCAACAAGTGGAAGTTCTTTAAAGGCCCACTCAATGTAATTGACTTACTGGCCATTCTGCCCTATTATGTCACCATATTCCTAACTGAGTCCAATAAGAGTGTGCTGCAGTTCCAAAATGTGCGACGTGTAGTGCAGATCTTCAGGATCATGAGAATATTGAGAATACTGAAGCTGGCCAGGCACTCCACGGGGCTTCAGTCTCTAGGATTCACTTTGAGAAGGAGCTACAATGAACTGGGGCTCCTAATATTATTTCTCGCCATGGGCATCATGATATTTTCCAGCTTAGTCTTCTTTGCTGAGAAAGATGAAGATGCCACCAAATTCACCAGTATCCCCGCCTCATTCTGGTGGGCGACCATTACAATGACTACAGTGGGCTATGGTGACATTTACCCACAGACTTTACTTGGAAAGATTGTGGGTGGACTCTGCTGTATTGCAGGGGTCTTGGTCATTGCCCTCCCAATCCCAATCATCGTCAACAACTTCTCAGAGTTTTATAAGGAGCAGAAGAGGCAGGAAAAAGCCATCAAGAGGAGAGAGGCGCTGGAGAGAGCCAAGAGGAACGGCAGCATTGTGTCTATGAACCTTAAAGATGCCTTTGCTCGTAGTATGGAGCTGATGGATGTAGTGGTGGAGAAAGGAGATGACAAAACTTCCCTGGACAACCACCTGTCGCCGAGCCGATGGGGAGGCTCAGCTCGTCACTCCACCTCTGAAAGCAATCTTAGATCACCAGATAAAAGAAACCCAGAGTTTCTGCCGCAGAGCTCGCCCCATCACATCACCATCACCACCACCGGAAGTCCAAAGCGTATGTGCAGGACACCTCAGCACCTTAATGTCCAGAAACTGGAGGAAATGTACAACCAGATGACCAAGTCACAGTCCTTCACAAATCTCAACACTACAAGCTCCATGAGCACCCTCAGCACAACTATGACCGCTCCTGGTTCACCCAAGAAATCCCAGAACCCCGGCTCCACGTTAAAGGAGGAGGAGCAGCTAGAGATGAAGGAAGTTCAGTCGTATTCGAAGGGTGGCTTCACCAGCCATTCAGCAGACTGCACAAAACAGGACTTCAACCCTGGTCAAAATTATTCTGGGGTATGTGAGATCCAACATCCCAGAGCACCGCCCTTTCTGGATCTTGGCCTACTGAGGACAAACAATGACCCAAGCTCCACAGGAACCTTCTATGAATCTGTCAACCCAGGTGATGGATCAAAGTTAATTTTAGAGGAGGGGGAGTGCTATAACAGTGCTGTGGAGAACATCCAGAGCTCTCCAACAGACCCTGTAAAAACTAAAACAATGGAGGTTAACTTAAGAAAGCCCTCCAATGACGGTCCCCTTACACCACCTAGCACTACCTCTCCTGGAGACATCAGCTCCAGCATCCTGGAAGAGGAGTCCCCCACGGGAGAGGCGTCACCACTCATCCCCATATCAGAGGAGCTTCTCCCAATCATGGAGAATGCCTCCCTCTCTCCGAAAAGGCTGATGGTCGACACCCCACCTGGCGATGAAGATCAGTCCACGGAGAACCATGATGAGAAGAATCTGATGGAGGAAGCAGGTGCCGCAATTGCACCGTTGTCACCCAAGACGGCAGCACAAAATTGCACCCAAAGTGTGGTTGGGGCAGGTGAAGAGGCCAAGGCTGACAGTGGACACAAAGTAGAGAATCACATATTTACATCTGATATCCACCTGATTCCTGGGGATGGCAGCCTTTCTCCAACCTGTGAAACCAGCATGTGAATGTAACGGGAAGCGGTGAAGGACACTAGACCTACTGCAAGCTCAGCCCGGCATGTGGGAGAGCAGGGAGGAAAGTCAACGGCGCAGTTGTAGTGAAAGATACTCTTGCATGGCATGACAAGTCTCTTTTACTGTGTTGTTGTGTGTTGCTGATGAAGTAACTGAGGTGCTTTGTGCAGATTTCGGAGCAAAGTCTCGGGAAGTCCATCATCTAATGCAGACACAAGTTCTCCCAACTCCCAAATGACAAGTCCTTTTCCAGCAGGAGAAGGAAATGCACTAAGGGACCCATCTGTAAAAAGCATGCTTTTAAAAAAGACAGATATTTTATGGTGCTTAGTTTGCTGAAAGCACGCCACTGTAAATACTACGGGACAATGTACAGGACGGTAAATGAAGATCGAAAGGACAATGTGTGGAAAAAGGAAAGGGGAGGGTCTGATTCACCAGCCCTCGGGCCAGGGGTTGCATCGTAGCGATTTCTAAAACAAATAAAAAACATATCATTACCTTTTGTGGACATGCAAAGTGTTCCCATGACAACTCTGTAATGTTTCCTTTGTCTCTTGTGTAAAACGATGTATGAAAATGTAACAGTGATGTTGTTGCTTTGGTTTTTCACAAAAGTTTGAATTTTCAGTTTGAACATCCTATATCAAGTTTCTGAATTTAAAACATAACACCTCTTAAGCACACAAACTCGTTATGCAGTTGCCAAAAAATGTACATAATCAGTAAAAACAGGAACTACTAGATTTACAGCGGCTGTAATTATTTACCATAGAGGCTCAGAAAGTTAGGATCCTGTTTCAGGTCCTGTTGAAGTTCATCCAACAACACTCTGACGTTCTCATCTAGAGGTAGTTTTCAACACAATGATAGAATATTTTACTCTTAGATTGGCTGTAGAAGAAATACCTTAAATCAATCTCTTGAAGTGGTTTTATGGAAAGATTATAAAAAAAGAATATTCTACTTGTAGATGGCTCTTTGAATGACCTCAGTCTGGTGGGGCCAAGACCAAAATGGATGCTTGTCTAAACAGATCCACTCCCAAAACGTAAACTCTGCTGTAACTTAATTGGCCTTAAAATGCGAGGATTTTGGACAGAGCCATTGCTTTGTCCAAACTAGGATGGATGGATGGTAATTAGCCTGTATTTGTATTGCCCTTTTTTAGGGTTCTACAACCCCCCAAGGTACTTCACAACACAGTCATTCACCCATTCACACACACATTCACACGCTGGTGATGAGCTACATTGTAGCTACAGCTGACCTTGAGCACACTGACGGAAGCAAGACTGTCGAGCACTGGCGCCACCGGTCCCTCCGACCACCATCAGCAAGCAAGGTGGGTTAAGTGTCTTGCCCAAGGACACAACAGAAGCATTATCTGCCGGGATCAATCCTACAACCCTTCGATTACTAGACAACCCGCTCTACCTCCTGAGCCACTGCTGGATGAATGAATGGATGAATAGATATGCTAATTTATAGCCATTTACACCACCATCAGTTTAGCATTGTACGACTATAATGAAAAATCGTGATTCTCCAAGCTTCACCAGAGGTGCTACAGCTAGCAGCTTTTATCAGATGCCAGTAACCAATTTTTTATGTAAGTAAACAAAGTGTGCAAGTGAATTTCATATAAAGTATTTTTAATGAATAAGTTGCATGAATCTGATATTTGTTTAATAAATTGGAGTTATTTTACAACTGCAGCAATTTTAGTCCTGCTCTGTCTAGCCTTAAGCTTATCAATCCAGACACTGAGGTTGTTTAAACAGCTACCTACAGAACCTAAAATAATCATTATTCATAATCTTGCCTCAGATATCAACATCAAATGGTATTAGGCTGTAAGTGAGAATCTATAAAAAGATAGTTAAGCATATCTGGTCGCTAATGCAGATATCTGCTTAACTTATTAGTATTTATTGTGACCATTCAAATGGACTAGGCTATGATACGAAAAAGATAGTATTACTTCTGATATTAATGGACCAAATGAAGCACACTTACAAGCTTCCATCTATCTTATCTGCATCTTATCGTATATAGAAGTAACGTGTTATAAACAGTAAAGTTTGTCGCTTATGGTTTGTTTACCTGCATCAAGCTCATTGTCTTATCCTCTGTATCCCAACGTCTCAGCATTACTGCAACTTTTACCCGATCCTGCTGAAAAGTTTCTGGCATTGTCCTTTTCTTTCTCATCCAACTGTGGTGTCTTGGACTGTAATTTATCATGTTTTATTGATGACAAAACAATTTTCAGTCAAACTTAAACCCAAAGGAGTTTTATTCTGGTCTTTTTCTGGCTATCGTTTTACACTGACTGAAAATATCTGTTGTATGTTGCCTTTGATTCCAATTTTTTGCTGGAATAGTTCGTCTCTTGTCTCGGAGAGCTAGGAAGTTGTTTGTGAAATCAGCACAAACATGAATTGCAGTGACAGGAAGGACGTGGAAATATTATTTTATGTTTATTGTTTTTTAATCATTATTAATATTATCACCATGTCTTTATGTATATTTGTTAATTGTTTTCTCACTGGAAGGTGTGGAATGTGCAATACCGCATATTGCAATCTATGCAGGCCAAGAATTGTGGCACTTTATTTATTTCAATGGGAATTTTTAAGTGTACAGGCAGACATTACTTGTATTTTATTAAAATGTTATATCTTTAATATGAAGTCAAACAGTGTTACAACTACCAGATTCTCATAAATAATACAAATTTTTGTTATATGGCTGATAAAATGCTGTCAGAGCACCTTAATGAAAGCTATCAGTGGACTTCCAATTTGAATATTTGTGGGGAAAAGTGATCCAAATTGACCACGAGGGCCTTTTATATAGATGTAAGATGTATGGAAATCTAAATAATTGTTTGTGGAAGAGATGATCGAACAACAGTGGCCACATGGAAAGTATTTTGTGTTTTTTTGTGAATTAACACTGAGAATTATTCTATTTTTTCTAAACTAAAATGGAGCACGACCATAATTTCCCGCCATACAGTGGTGGAAATGATGCCCGCCTTTTCAGAATGCTGCTGCGTGCGAGAAGGCAGCGAGTCATTTTGTTTTGTTCATATAGCACTGTACAGAAAATTCTAATTTTATAGGAGAATTCAGGTCTTTATGTAAATGATACCAGTAATGTTATTGAGTTCTCAGGTTTTCTATAAATCTCTGATGTTCCCATTGGATCGTTTATTTGTTCTTTTCATCAACAACTAATGTCAACTTGCTATGTCTGTACTTTTTGGAAGCTGTTGTCAAATCCACGTTGATGTCTTGGCTCCCAGGACCAGGAACTGCAGTATTTGTTCTAACTCCTGGGTAAAATGTGTTCTCCGTGCAGTGTCCATCCCCATCAGTCTTCAGTGACAAATGAAGGAGTAAAAACAAGCTAGGAGAGGACCATTAAAGCAGAAATCCAGAGTTAGTTTTCCCAGAAGGCACCATCTAGAGGCAGAAAAGTATATTGCACCACTTCCATGAATACGGCTGGAAGCAACGCCTCTCGTTCGTGAATGCGCACAATTTTAATTCTCGCGTTATGCAGTTTTTTCTTATATATGTAAACATATGTATATATATATATATGTATATATATATATATATATATATATATATATATATATATATATATATATATATATATATATATACATATATTTAGAGGTGTATTTATAAGAATGACATCCTATGTTCAAATCTGGTTCTGTGAGTTCGATAACTGTTGCCAGCTACGGCTCAGCGCCCGAAGATTCTTGATGAAGAGCAAAGACGAGTCACAGTAAGCTAGTAAGAAAATAAATACATTTCACTGTAATGTCAAGATGTTGGTAATTGAAAACGTAGCTTAAGATATTTTTTGAGCCAACTATTTGTTTCTAATTCACCGTTAGCTCAATGTTAGCCTCTAGACTTCTTTACCCAATATTATAATAAAAGTAGCATCCTAGGGTACTGAAATAACTTCGGGGTCGCTCCTGTTACTGATTAAGACTTATTTTGTCCATTAGAAATGTCGCCAACTCTGCATCAGTCTAAGTACTTTAACAAACGCCTGCTCTGTGATTGACATCCGTACGTAAGCAGATGTTGAACATTATTGGGTAAGGTAATGCTGAGCAGCAATTCGAATTGCATGGGACTCTGTGATGGTTTGTGTGCTTAAAAAAAAAATAAATGTATTGCCTAATTCATGTCACCATACAGGGTAAAACTATCACTTTTATTGTCTTCTAAAACAAAAATCATACAGAATTGCTCAAATGAGGGAAAACTCCGGATTGCTGCTTTAAGCAGGGAGAAGGACCAGAATCAGGACGAGGTCTCAAGCGTCCTTCAGCGGATCTGTCTAATTACTGGAACAAGTCCTCTAATTCTCAACGGTAGTCCGTGGCTAAAGGAAAAGCGAGCATGGGAAAAGTAACAGTGTCACTTTTCTGGTTCATATTCTTTGTTTTTCTGTGTTTATACAGTAGGCCCAAAGTAGCATAATCTGGCTCACTTTTTGGTGATTTGTTGATCTGTCCTCAAAAGAATCAGTAGTGGTGGTTATTTCCACAATTTTTACTTTATGAACAGAGATTCAAGGGTAACCTTGTTAAAATCTCTGAACCTGTACGTTATTCCTTTTTTTATCCCTTGTTTTTGGTAATCACTTCTCCATAGCAGCCTTTGTCGTTTTTGACAGACAGAGCAGAGAAAAGAGGGGGTGTGATGGATCAGCCATACCTCGGTAGGATGAACTTTGCGTTGAAATTAATTCTGCAGGCCTAACAGCAAAAGGACCGGGCTCTGTTTTACTGTCTCACTAGTCATCTGTGATCCTGTACCAAGTGGAAATGTCTTTATTTTCTCTGAGAGAATGCTTGTCTGTCGCTCATTTGTGCTTACCAAACCTTTTCCCCAAAAAACATACAGCAACATCATTTCTTATTTATGTATCTGTATATTCTGCCTCTTTTTTGAGATTTTCTTTCTCTGTTCAGCTTTGAGATGATATTATCATCAGACGTAACCTGAGCTACAGACTGTTTCTGTACAAAGCAGCATCTCTGTATGCATGTTGTAGTCCGAGCAATGATGTGACCACGGACACTTTATGGTACACATATGTCAACATTTCTGTAGAGCATTGTTTCCCATCACATCTATTAGAATTATGCAGAATAAAAAAAATAAATGTGTATATAACTCAAGTATTTGTGTCTGATATTATTATTATTATTATTATTATTATTATAGGAAATATGCAAATTAATTCATAAATCATTTCTTCTTAATCCTTTTGTTTACTTTTTGTAAGAATCCTAAAAACACACTTTAGGAGAGCTAGCATGCTATGTTTATGAGAGCACTAAAATAATTCTTAGGCTCTAAAATAAGACATTTAATGATGGATTATACTATTGTATTAAACAGTTATTATTTCCAAAATGTATGCTAAGAGTCTCTCAGGGCTAAAAGCTACATACAGAGTCAAGAAAACAATTGATATGAATTTCCGGTGTCAGCCAATGTGGACCATAAAACGTGGAAACTATTGATGCAAAGACGAGCAGTTTAATTCAATTCTATAGATTGTGTTGTTGGATCCTGATGTGAAAACAGTTTTTAAAATATATCTGTAAATTATAAGTCATTTATCTATTTTGAATAGACATAATTTCTCTGTGTGCCAGGAATTTGGTCATTTTATTGCAGGAAGATCCTGTTTTTCCAGGGGAAACAGCAGTTAGCAAATCACAAATGTATAAATGTATTTGTTACATTATAAATTATTTACATTATCCACAACAAAAATCCACTGAATAAATTATTGGGCAATAATTTTTCTAATATATGTTTGACCTTAATATAATTTTCTGTTTAATTAACCCTGTGATCCATGAATTATGAAATCTTCAACCATGATTTTTTAAACAATATTTTCATTCATCTTTAGGTGCGAATGAAGCAAATTTCATATTTACATATTTTTTGTAACATTTAATTTACACATAGATTATTACATGTCCACCTCAATGGACAGCGTGCATTCCGAACATGAAATATGTTGGCTTGACTTACTGAAGTCCAAATGGAGGAGCTCAAATGCAATAAAGTCTTCAACAGCTGTGCTTAATAGCAAAAATAAATAAATAACAATTTTGAGTACCTGTCCACTGTAGTGACCATTATGCATCAAAGGGTTAATAAAAACTATTTCAAGAAAAAAACTTAGGAAATTATGAACGTCAGTTACTCTTTCCGCCCGCCAGGTGTCGCTGTCGGCGTCCAGGTCACGGTTGAACTAAAGCGCGCGGATATTCAATTCTTCCGGAAGTTGAAAAAGCAACAACAATGGCGGACGAAGTTAGCGTTTGTTGCACCACAGACGAGAGTATAGATAAAACAGTCAGTTTTAGTCGCGTCAGCGCAGTTGCCACAGAATGGATGTTTGATTATTTCTTTGTAAGCTTGTGTCGGTGCTTCAAAGAGAGAAAACGGGATGAATTCAACGAGATGCTTTCAGTTTTTGAGGGTGAGTTGTTGATGAAGCTGTTGAAAAGTAAACTAATTTATCTGGTGTAGGGAACATTGATTACATTTGTGTTTTTATTTAACATTATATGTAAAAAGTCAGAATAGACTGTTTTCGTGGTTAAATTAAGATGTGCAGTGATTAAAGTTTTGTTGTGGTCACGTGAAACTGATCTGACTAGCAACAACAACAAAAACGTAGTTTTAAAACAAAGAAACAAAAAATAAATATAAACCTAAATGAATTAAAGTTCAAATCAACCTTTGGCTGCTGGAAAGGAAAAAATATAACTACAAAAAACATACATTTCATGTGGAAACTTTTTTAGAATTTACATCCCAAGGCCTATAAATTGTAACACTCATTTAAGTTGGCGAGGAGTTAGCATTAAGAAACATGCAGTGATTGAATAGACGGTCTAAATGCTAGAATTAAATAGAAAAATCGATTTAAGCATGGTATTAAAGAACATGATTAAACCCAAATTTTAGCTTCATTCCAGGTAATACTTGGTAAGCGTAAATGTTCTGAATCATAAACCGTAGAGTAGTATTGCCATATTTTTCACTGGAAGGGGTCAATATATCAACAAACAAAATGACTATAGTTGCATATTTTCTGTTGTGGGTGACAAAATATCATCCAGAAGAAAGAAAGAAGGTCTAATCTGCACGTTTTGTGATATAAAGTACGAAAGGGTACAGTAGAGAGGACTGTGTCATATTAGTAGTTTTCCATAAAAAAGGTGGATTTTGTGTCATTAAAGTCAAGGTAAAATGCTTATTTGTTAGTGTACTGCTGCATGACCTGAAACATTTCTGTGAACCTTGTGGCTAACTGTTTATTTTTTCTCTTCCACAGTCATTTCCGAGAATGAATCCCTCAAAGGCACGACCATTCATGAGAAAACATTGATATGTGCTTTACTTGTAAGAGTCATAGATGGAAAATGCTTGGGTAAGCTCCTGCAGACAGAGGGTGACTGAGACCCTTTTATTTTGAAATTTGCATTTATTTGCATCCCCGTGCATTGTTGTTGTTTCCTGGTTGATCTTGAATGATGGATTGTCATGTTCTTTTGAGTATTTAAAGATTTCTGGTCAGAACTGCTAAAACTTCTCAGTTTTCACCATAAAGTCAGCTATCTTTTCAGATTTGTTTTATTTATTACTTTGTTTAATTAAGACTATTGTTGTTTTAACCCAAAATACTCAGCATGGGACTATTTCCAGAGTTGTCTGCCTTGCTGTGATGCGATAAACCAAAAGTAAATGTGACTAATTCCTGTCCTCCTAGATGTGTTCTTGATCCAGATCAGCAACAATCTGTTTTTTCTCCAGATGAATTGTTTGACAAAGACCGGTCTATAATGCCACTGATGTCTGCTGCCAAAGTGTGGTTGGAGCTGAAAGACACTGTTGGTGATGAAAGTCTTTTCAAAAGCATCACAAGTCATTTGCTTATCCAGGTAACCTTGCTGTATTTTGGCCCCCAGTGAACACAGACATGTCTTAAATGTGTTCTTAAGTGACTTTAAACATTTTAAACACCCTTCTGCAGTCTGTAGCTGTGTGTCTGGAAAAAGGCCAAACAATTTCTGCTACCTGTTCCATCGAGTGGTTCAAAAAACATGTTGACATCCCACGGGTTGGTTTATTTGTTTTTTCACTTTTTATTTACTTGTTAAGTGTTTTTGTTAGCTGTCTTAGTGCATGTACTGATTTTTAACTGTTCTGTAACAGAGCCTGGCACGTAATCTATCAACTATTGTGCAAAAGAAGGAAACTTACCACTCACTCTTCAACAACTTCAGCCTCAACCGCCTGATGGAGACCATCCAGACGTTCTTAGATTCATATTTGAAGAAGCATCCGTCTGACTATCTACTCAAGGTGCAGAGATTTGTTAAACTGAGTGTGAGAAATACAAAGTTTTTCGAGTCCTGAATCACTTAAGAGGCATTTTAAGGGGGTGATGTGTGAAAATGGAAAGGATTGACATATGGAATTAGTTTTTATGGACATTTTCCTCCCAGTCTCAAAAGAAAGCATCCAGGAGCTCCTGGAATGAGCCTGTTTGCAAGTGTAGCAGCAAGAATTTGTTCAGTTTTATTATTCCCAACCTATATGATTACTCCTTTTAATCATAAATTAATTGCTGCTGGATTCGTGGGCTGCATTTGAAGGACTCGTTGAATTTGGACTGCTCTCATTGTGGTGCTGTGATGTCACAGGCTGTGAATGCCTCCACACTTCCTGCTACCAGAGCCAATCAGATGTGAGCCTGCAGGGTTGCCAAGTCTGCACCTGCATTTGTAATTTGACACCAGCTGGCAAAGAGCAGCAGAGTTGTGGAGAGAACGTTAGCCATTACCAGGAGCGACCCAGAGCTATTTCTAAGACGCCACCGCATCTTTTTGTTTACACCAATGTCGGGTGAAGAAGGTTAGAGACTAAAGTTCAAGTGCAAGTAACACCTAAATGAGCTTTTTTTGCTGATAACCTGAATAGATGAGTGTCTAATTGTGCTGTGCACATGTGTAATCATTAGTGTGGCAGTTTAGTGCAACTCACTTTAAATTTGATATTTCAGCCCAAAGCCGTAATTCTATCTCCATCTTCAGGTTAAAACTCTGCTCCACATTTATGTAGAACCAGCTGTGGCTGATGGCTGAGCTGAAAAACGTGACTTTGTCAGCAAAGTACTACGTGGCTGCACCCCACTGGTCTCCAGGTGAGGCAGCCACACCTCCACCTGGCTCAGCCACTCTCACCTGCCGATATGACACATTGGCTCCCGGAGCCGCTCGCCTCCTTGGAAAAAAAACGCCCTCCTCCCCTTTTCATCTAATGATCGCGTTTAACAGGAAATCCTCCAGAATACTGCAGAATCTTTCTGCTTAGTCTACTGCGGGTGTGTGCTCTTTAGCAACTCCTTTTTAGACTGAGAAACTCCAACATGGCCCCGCGGGGGGGGGGGGGGGGGTTGAGGAGGGTGCCGTCTACCACTACCTCAGTGCCGCAGTCTCGGTCCGCCAGGCGACGCCTCTTTCAGAAGCATTTTTCTAACAGGAAGTGAGGATGAAACAAGTCTCCACCCATGCCTTGACTCCCACTTTAATCAAACATCTCGATATTACAATAAAATCTATTTATTTACCTATTAACTTACTGTGTATGACTCGTCTTCGCTCGTCATCTAGAACCTTCTGGCGCTGATCCGTCACTAGCAACAGTTGCTCAGAGTGACCTCGATGGTTTTGATACATGGCTGCTGTACCCATATTCCACCACAAGATTTTGTTCTTGCATCATGCACCTTTAGGGTGCTGATGTGTTTGATCGCTCGTTTATAAACAGACCAGGTGTGTTATTTTCTGTCCCTGTCAGTTAAAGTCTATATTGCTTTTACAGAAACTTTGATTCGAACTCTAATGTTTCTCTCTTTATCAGGCAGCTACGAAGGTGGCCCAGTCTGCCCCAGACATCCAGAGTTCAGAGGAGGCGGAGCCACAGGATGACACCTTCTCAAAGTCATCCAGCACATCAGTTCAGAAGAAGAAAAGGTAGGAAATTATTTTCTTATACTCTAAATTTTAATAACAATTTGCAGGATTTGTTTTATCTTAATAGGAAGTAAAACATTTTAATTTGTCACATTTTCTCAGAAGAAAGCGGAACCTGCTTTCTACCCTTACTGATGTGTGGACACCAGAGCCGGTTGCTCAGCCTTTTGTCTGCATCAGACGACTTTCCAAACATGGTGTGGATTCATTTCTTTCAGTTTTTACTTTCCTAACATCCCTTCAGGTGTTAGCTGGCACATGCTTATCATCCACGATGAAGCCTAACAAATCTGACTCGTCCTCCCATCAGAGATATCCCAAATGACATCTCCGGCTAAATTTGCAGAGACCTCCACAGCGGCAATGAAAAGGAGGGTGAGTTTAGCTAAAGAGCATGTTTTTATCTTTAATTAACACCAAACCATAATCAGAAAGTTTGATTTTTGTTTTTGCGCTTTTTAGAAATGGACCAGCAAACTGGACAAATTCCTCGAGCAGGGTGTAAGACGCCACGGCGTGGGAAAGTGGGCTCAGATCCTGAATGATTATGACTTTGAAGGTCGTACTAGCGTGATGCTTAAAGATCGTTGGAGAGTTTTAATAAAGTCACATCAAGTGGGCTAAAGAAAATGACCCTCCACTTGCTTTAATGTAGAATTCTGTAAAAAGAAAACATTTATCTTTTTTTGTTCTTGAAGTTTTGAGTGTTCCTTCCCATTCATCCATCACACCTCAAGAGGGCGCCAGACACAAAATAACGAGACCATAATGCAGCAGCTGTTGCAGGGAGGAAGTGCAACGATTTTAACTTTTTTATTTTTATTTTTTTTTATAAATGTGCATTTTAATAAAATGTTCAAAATCAGCTGTGAGTTTCACGTGTAATAAAAACAATCAAATGCTTTCTGTGGTGTTTTTAAATGAGCATGACATTAGCAGTAATTGGTGTTTTAGTCTAAATAATTCTGTGGAGTAGAAACATCTGAGTCGCATCCTGTTCATCTCGAGTTTTTAAACCTTGTGGTTTGGTGTCATCCAATCCAAACGCTATTTTAGGTGTTTCTGCTGAGGATCAGATGAAGACAAAGCTGTGTTGTGTCGGACAGGTGCACTTGACAGTTCTGTGGACTTTCTTCCATGTCCCTCTGCACCGAGGGTTCCCCACCGCCTGCCAGTGGAGCACAGCTTCTCTGCAACACAATTACACCGCATCGGTTTCACATCAGCCTGTGCTAAAGGTTATGTTTTCATCTCTGAGCATCTAAAGGCTTATTGACTACCTCATTTGGAACCAACACGTAAAAGTAGGAGGTGTCCTTATCAGAGGTGGTCAAAATGGGATTTGAACTATTTCTGTGACCTTTACCCAAGCTCCTGGGCGATATCTGACCACTCCTCTCAGCAGAGTTGCATAAAATTGTTGGTTTGTTGGCACCATTTTTCCTTTGAATCATTGTTCCCAGATTTCCAACATGTTGCGAACTTGCGGAAGACCATTCCAGAAGCCTAATGTTTTGTTCAGTTAGAAACTGGTTCTGATGTGACAATTTTGGAAATAGACCTGCTAGGTCCCGCATTATGACACTACCACCACCATGCTTGATATCGAAAATATAACTTTCGATCAACAACTATTCTAAGAATGCATTTGGTCTCTGTGTCCAAATGTTTCTCATCCAGTCATAAAACATTTCCCTAGAGACACTTGAATGGTCCGTGTCGGCAGATGCAAATTTCAGTCAAGCTCTAAAGTGTCTCAGTGGAAGCTGATCACCTGCATCCTGTTCATGTGTGCTTTATAATCATTCAATACTTGAAAAGTTGCATTTAAAATAATTAAAATCCAAATATTTATGCTCAAGATGAGTGAATGTAAACTTAGCTTTATTGTTGCTAAAGAGGAAAAAAACACGTGAAGATTTTATTAACTTCTTACTTGTCTGATTCCTGGCCATCTCCTTGGCAGCTGTTACTATTGTTACGCAAGGCAGGGGGTTGACAGGCTACACACACTTTAAAGCCTTCTGTAATGTAGCGCATCCAGAGTGTGTGAGGCTGGTTCTCCACCGTACAGTGTGGTGTCCGTGACTCCAGCTGGAATTCCACACAAAACCTGAGAAACAGTCAACATTAGACAGAAAATGCCTCAAAAGATTCAGATCAGATGAGATAAACAGCAAAGGTAACACAGCAGCAGCTAGTAATTTCTTTCCTCCCTACAATTAGACCAACCTTTTGTGTGTGTGTGTGCTTTTCATGTGACAGTCCTGGGTATTTGATTTCAAAGGATTGTGGGTCGTCTCTCAACATTGTCATACTTAATGGTCTGTACACAGACAGCCAGGTGGGCAAACAAAGGTAGCTCATGTGGATGGAGCACAGTTACAGTTTACGTTCATGACAGCAAACTATTGTAAAACACTCCAGGTCATGTGAATTTGGTGGTTTTCGTATATGAGACTGGTGTGAAACCTACCCAGGGTCCAGGGGATTTCCATAGCTGTCATGCTTGGGCCTCCCTCTGCCAAACCCCATGCTGCTAATGAACGCAGGTCCTTATAAGAAAAAGAAGAAATACATCACAGTACGGGAGAAGTGTGATATACATCTCAATACAGTAGCCTAGTGAACTAGACAAAGTTCTTGCTTTGTGTTTCCATTGGAACCTCCACAGCCCCTAGCAGCGTTCTTGCAGACCAATCACAGCTCTCAAACCGATAGAGCACTGTGATTGGTCCACAATGGTGGTCTATCCTCTTTGTGGGCCAATCGCAGTGCTCTATCGCCTTTGTAGGCCAATCAGGGCCCTTTATTTGTCTGGTGAGCGGGATGATGCGACAGAGTGGAACAAGATGGCGACAGCTCATTTGAAGCAGTTTTAGGCTTTATTAGAATCAGGAGCAAATAGATGCATTTAAGTCCCTTATTTATAAAAATTATGTATTATCGCCTTCTTCAACAGCGGACTGCCTTGTTTACCGACATCTGTTGCGGTGAGTACGTCACGCTCGTTGTCCAGTAGCATGCAGAGATCGTTTGAAAGACAACAGTAAAAACCCGCCCCGCAACAGTCAACGAAGCGTTGCCGGACAAAATTATATATTTATTTAGTCTGACATGCTAGGATAGCAATACAGGGGAGAAGATACACTATATATCGTAATATAGGGGAGGAGATATGATATACATCACAATACGGGGAGAAGATACTATACATAGATATGTGGGGGGACGATACGATATATAGATTTGTGGGGGGACGATACGATACATAGATATGTGGGGGGACGATACGATACATAGATATATGGGGGACGATACAATATATAGATATGTGGGGGGGGCAATGCGATATATAGACATGTGGGGGGACGATACAATATATAGATATGTGGGGGGACGATACGATACATAGATATGTGGGGGGACAATACGATATATAGATATGTGGGGGGACGATAGGATATATATCTCAATATGGAGGAGGAGATACGATATACATCACAATATGGGGAGACGACACGATGTATAGATATGTGGGGGGACAATACGATATATAGATATGTGGGGGGACAATACAATATTACTCAATATGGGGAGGAGATTCGATATACATCACATTACGAGGAAACGATACAATATATAGATATCGCAATACGGGGGAAGAAAAATATTTCAACACGGGGACGATACGATATATATCACGATACTGAGAAGACGATACAGTATACATCACAATACAGGGGAGATTATGCTAAATGTTGTGATGCTAAAAGCCAGACAATGTTTGCAATTTTTTAGACTGATAGCCGTAAAAACTGCTTCCACCTAGCAGTCAGATTTAGAATGACACCTTACAAAATAAATATTGTAAATGTAAATTATCAATTAGAAAATCTATAAATTGCTTTTAAATATCAATTTAGTAACATAACACGAAAAATGGTGCTATTTCAGTGTATTGATATTTGCTCACATGATCTAAAATGTAAAACTTGGAGTGTATTCATGTTTGGATACCTGAGTTGCGTCCACAGTGGCTGTCCCGGTGGTCGCTGTACTCCCTGCACCCAGCTCTCTCCTCCAGCCTTGGACAGGACTCTCCACTGTTACTGGGCCGCTGCTCTATGTGTCGAACTCGAACTCTCACCGAAGGCTGGCAGGGCTTGGCGCAACTGCTCCAAAAGCTCCAGTCACTAACAGCACAATCTTGAGCTAAACCCATGAAGCCAAGCAGAAAAGTAATCTCAAACCGGATGGACCGTTAAAATCTTGGGCCTCACACTTAATCTGTGCACAGGTGTTCAACAAAAGTCAGACTTTGATCATCTCCTGCAGACTGTATAATCATATTATTAACATGAAATGATCTCATCGAGCTAAACATCCAGGAAATAACTTCAGACCATTGAAGCACTGATTGTGCAGCTTGTTTTTTCTGCTCTACTTGAGTCGATTTGAGAGCCCATTCAAGTCCTCTGGTTATTTTTTCTTTACCGTTGCTCTCTGTGCCTAATGATGGAGCTTTGATGTATCAGACGTGCAGATTTGGAGGCTCGTATTAAGTTTGTCTGACTGGAGCTGTAATTGCTTCAACTGATTGACAGAATCACATTCCTTGAATTTTTGTGCTAATTCCATTATGTGGGCCAGTCCACTGAGATGGGGTTAGGCATGAAGCTGCTTGGGTTGTTTGGTCTTCACCCACTGATTAAGATAAATGTGTCGTCTGTGTATCCATCTAATCTGTTAGATTCAGGAGATAGTCTGTCTTTTAACAAAAACGGGTTATCTCACTGTGGTGCCGTAAAGATAAGGTGTACACAAAAGCTCCTTTGTAACTGATTTTCCCCTCACCTGGACACTCTGTGAAGTAGTCAAAGCAGCAGTCCTTGGTTTTGACACAGTCCTCATCGCAGTAGCACTTCCCGTACACACGATCCATCCTCCAATCAGTCGTTGAACAGCTCAGATCTCTTCCCCGACAGCACCTCCTCGAACAACCTCCAGCCACCAGGCGGTTCTGGCCGAGCGTAGACAACACCAGCAGCCAGCAAGCAACACCAACATGGGGTTGCATCACGAGGAGAGGTCAGGCCAAATGTCCGGCCCTGGAGACAAACTGCAAAGTTTTCCTCTTTAGATGTATTTAATCCCAGACTCCTCCATTCATGCTTGAGAAGGAGTGGTTGGGATATCCTAAGGACTGAGCTCCACCACAGGAGCCCTTGTGACCTGGAATTCCTGCGTCCGTCTCCTGTGTCCAGCCTTTTTCTCTTTCACACACGGCTCTGCAAAAGCATCCCACAGCTCAGAACATCTTAGGACTGACCAAACATCCACATTTGTCCACATATGTCTTCTTCTCCTCAGATGCGGTGCAGGCTGCCAGATGAGCACCTCCCTCCAGTAAGAGGCAGTGGGACATTAAGGGAGGGGTGAGAGCTGCTGGGTTTCCTTTCTGTTGTTTCTCTCTTCCCTCCTCCTCACCTGCTGTGTTCCTGTGTACTTATCCGATTCCTTCAGGAAAACTGTGATCCTGATGCCTCTGTAGCTCTGTCGCCACCTTAGATCTCTGAACGATGAAACCACATGACTGATGTTGACATTTTAAATCACAAAGTCAATTGTTTTCTGATCATCTCTTTGACTGAAAAACCATCACTCTCAGACAACATTCTTAATAGTCTTGCTTTTAGTTAAGTTTACAGTTTTGTTTAGTAAGGTGTAGATTTACTGTGACTGCACCGTGTTCAGTGAACATCAAAGTGATTTTTTTACTCCTTACATTCAAAACTCCTTCCCCTCACTGAGTAAATGTCAGAGACAATCAGTGTCATGATGTATTCTGACACGTGAGTTGGAGCATCTACTTGAAATGTTTTTGTTTTCCGATTTGTTTCCGATGTCGACTCAATTCAGTGGTGTTATACGTGTAAATCCAACAACGCAATCATCTTAAAGTGTTATAAAACAGCGACAACACCAGTTTCTATTATAGATGTCTCTATGGATGCCTTGTAAGTTGTACTCTGGGGTGAAAAAAGCTCCGGTGCGTCTGTTTCAACATGGAGAATTCAGCCCGAGGAGAAAATAGCTTTAGACGGCAGGAGTTGGAGTCTTATTTCCTGATATTTGGACATTGCATCTCGGATTTGGTAACAGCAACGCGTCTCTATCACTGACTCTGTTTGCTTTGCAACGGTGATGTTTTATCTACACACATAACACAAGCCTGAAGGAGTTTGTGCCATGCTGTGGAGTTGCTAATGCTAACGGTTAGCTTCTATTGGGAGAGTTGTTCTCTGCTGTTTCCTGGATGCTAAAATAACAAAAGTCTTTCTCATCTCGAGTCAAGATGTTTGAGTCCATGAATGTTAAGTGAAAGTGTGACGTAGATCTGTCAGGCTTTTCAAATCCTAGAGTTTCACCGTCTATTTTTTATCAGAAGCTAAAGCAGGAGATAGGTGTAGGAGACTATTTTCATGTCTAGCCTGCATGAAAAACCCAGAGTGACTGATCATTTAAAAAAAAAATTAAAAAAAATTCTTTAAAATGGGTTCATATTCAAAGCTAAACCACACACCTGTGTGGACAGGGTCAAATAATCTCTCTATCTCTGAGTGTTTTGGTTTCAGGAGAGGGAGCAACAGCTGTTTCCAATCAGCTGATCAGCAGGCCGGTGTTCTGGGAATTTCTCCGTCCTACCCATTGTTCCTGAGCATGTGCGCGCATGCGCACAACACAAAAAGGAAATGCTACTCCGTTGTCATATTTAGAGGAAAATAGGTCAGTTGTAAGTATTAGTACTTTTTATTGACGTTGATACTTGATTTTTTGGTTAGGGTTAGGGTAAGGGTTAGGGTTAGGGTTTGTGTCATCTAAAACACCGTAAAATTATCCTATGGGTAGGACATTTTGCCAAAGTAGGACATTTTCTCAGAACACCGGCTCACCCCTCCCACACGATTCTCGTCTATCTAAGCCGTAAGTACCTCAGCCAGCAATTCCCCTGCCATTCTACAACTCCTATACTCACCTCTGCTACTTTCCCCAGGGGTGTCAAATATGCGGCCCGCGGGCCGGATCCGGCCCGCAAGCGGGTTAAATCCGGCCCGCGAGATGGTTGTGTAAACTTTATTTTCTTACTTTACAATTTAGAGTGAAAACAAACTTATCGTTGTGAGCAAGTTTCCTTGATAATGAGTATAAATAAAACAAAGCTGCGCTCAAGGCTCACACAAGAACTTGAATCACACCCTGAAGTTGGCTGCTACTCAGGATGTGACGTCTGATATTGATGTGCTGGTGAAAGCTAAAAGATGTTAAGTAAAATGAGTCAAATATACTTTAAGTGCTGCATGGAACTGATCTAGTCATGTGATCTGTAAGCTCTTTGAATCACTAAGGAATGTTTTTAGAATTTATTGATTTTTTTTTTTTTTTCAAATTGTCAAGTACACTTCAGGTGTTGTACTTGTACTATTTTGGATACACTGTCCTCAGGCTCCAGTCTTGTTTTATATTGATTGTATTAAAACAAAGAAAACAATCTGAAGTTGTTTTTAATTTACCGGTCCGGCCCACTTGGGACTAGATTTCCCTCAATGTGGCCCCTGAGCTAAAATGAGTTTGACACCCCTGCTCTAGACGCTGCTTCCCGTTTCTGCACCCACTGGATTTCCCAGTGCGCCCTTAGTTCATCGTTTCGTCAATAAATATATATCTTTTTTTATACAATCTGACTCTGACTCTGATTCTGCATGTCCTGGGTTGTTCATTATATATACATTGTCCCAGGCCACTTTGTTAGCAATATGTCAAAATTAGCTACTGTAATGCTAACTGCAAAATTCTCCTAGCCCAAACCACTGTAAACCTTAGCATGAGCTGTGCCAATGCTAACCTGAGCTACTGCTAATGTCTTTGTTCGATGAGGAAAACAGCAAAGAAGAATGTTGGAGCACCGCTCTCATGGGGCAGCAGTAGCTCAGGAGGTAGAGTGGGTGGTCCAGTAATAAGGTTGCAGGTTTGATCCCAGTGCCCGACAGAGATTTCTGCTGTTGTGTCCTTGGACAAGACACTTAACCCTCCCTGCCTGCTGGTGGTGGTCGGAGGGACCGGTGGCGCCTATGCTTGGCAGCCTCGCCTCTGTCAGTGTGCACCAGGGCAGCTGTGGCTACAATGTAGCTCATCACCATCAGTGTGTGTGTGAATGATATACTGTTCTGTAAAGCACTTTGGAGTTCTCTGACTCTGAAAAGCGCTACAAGTGCGAGTCATTCATCGTGTTTTAGGATGAACTGGGAATATCCAGGTTTTGAATGAAGGTCAGATAGTTCCACAGCTTGCAGTACGGCTCCTTGTCCTCCTCCTCGTTCCTCTATAAACGACCAGACACTCACTTTGTTCCTCGTCCGTCCAAACTCCTGCACGCACCACAGGAGTCAGCCTGTGCAACACTCGCCTGCTCCTTTGTGATACACAACACAATGTTACTAGCTTCAGACGGGCATCATGAATCATTTAGTTAAACTGGCCAATCAGCACACAGCTCAATTAATATTCATGTTCTGGTTGAGTGGGTGAGGCATTGTGGAGCTTTATTATGGGGCTGTATTTGGCCATTTATTCAATTCAATTCAATTTTATTTATATAGCGCCAAATCACAACAAGTCGTCTCAAGGCACTTCACATAATAAACATTCCAATTCAGGTCAGTTCATTAAGCCAATCAGAAATAATGTTTCCTATATAAGGAACCCAGCAAATTGCATCAAGTCACTGACTAGTGTCAGTGACTTTACAGCAATCCTCATACTCAGCAAGCATGCAGCGACAGTGGAGAGGAAAACTCCCTTTTAACAGGAAGAAACCTTCAGAGAATCCTGGCTCAGTATAAGCAGCCATCCACCACGACTCACTGGGGATGGAGAAGACAGAGCAGGCACACACACACGCACGCACACACACACGCACGCACACACACACACACACACACACACACACACGCACACGCACACGCACACACACACACAAAGACAAAGTAATGTGTCTATAGTTATATTGTGATTTCTTAGTAAATATTCTATTTGGCGGGAGATAAACTTTATTGTATTTATCCTAGTAGATCTATAATTAAACGGATAAACTATCAGTAGCACATCCAACGTCAAAGAAAGCAAAAAGTTATTATCAGGAGAGGGAGAATGTTTTAGTGGTAAGCAGCAGTGTGCTAGATGATGGCCCTCTCCATGAAGCCACCACAGCTCAGCAGAACATCATTGTAGCTTCTTCTGGGGATAAAAACACTTCGAGAGAAAATAAAGTTAACAGCTGAAATTGCAGAAAATAATACGAGCAGATTGTAGAAGAAAGTAGTAGAGTGTGAAAAGTGGTCAGTGTATCCTCCAGCAGTCTAAGCCTATAGCAGCATAATTTAGATGGAGGCATGTTGGAGGCAGGGCAAGGGAGAGGCGTCTTTACCGACTGTACACTCCACCTCCCTCTACTCCCCCACTTGTCCAGATTTAAGCTAACATCAGATTTTAACCATAGGCCCTATCAGATAAAAATGTTTTAAACCTAGTCTTAAAAGTAGACAAGGTGTCTGCCTCACGGACTAAAGCTGGGAGCTGGTTCCACAGGAGAGGAGCCTGATAACTAAAAGATCTGCCTCCCATCCTAATTTTTGATATTCTGGGAGCCACCAGTAGACCTGCAGTCTGAGAGCGAAGTGCTCGGTTAGGAACGTATGGAACCATCAGGTCACTGATGTATGATGGAGCTTGATTATTAAGAGCTTTATATGTGAGAAGAAGGATCTTAAAATCTATTCTGAATTGAACAGGTAGCCAATGTAGGGAAGCTAAGACAGGAGAGATATGATCTCTCTTTTTAATTCTCATCAGAACTCTAGCTGCAGCATTTTGGACAACCTGAAGACTTTCAACTACATTCTGTGGACTTCCTGAGAGTAATGAATAACAGTAATCCAGTCTTGATGTAATAAATGCATGAACTAGTTTTTCAGCATCACTCCTGGAAAGGATGCTTCTAATCTTAGCAATATTCCGAAGGTGGAAAAAGGAAATCCTACAAACCTGTTTAACTTGGGATTTGAATGACTTGTCCTGGTCAAAGACAACACCAAGGTTCCTTACTTTGTTCTCGGAGATTAATGTAATGCCATTCAGGTCAGGTGATTGACTAAGCAATTTCCTTTTCTGGATTTCGGGTCCAAAGATGAGAACTTCCGTCTTGTCTTGATTTAAAAGCAAAAAGTTTAGAGTCATCCAATTTCTTATTTCCTCAACACAAGCCTGTAATCTACCCAACCGATTAGGTTCATCAGGGTTAATGGATAAATATAACTGAGTATCGTCAGCATAACAGTGGAAGTTTATCCCATGCTGTCTAATGATTTTACCAATTGGGAGCATATATATAGTAAAAATAATTGGTCCAAGCACTGAACCCTGTGGTACTCCACAAGTAACCCTGGAGCAGTGGCGGCTGGCCAGTAGAGGACGATAGGGCGCCGCCCTCCCAGTTTTTCCGTGTTTTTAATTTTTATTTGAAAAAAATAAATAAATAAAATTAACAATAATCACATATTCTAAGTTAATTGTGTGTTTTGTAACAAAAATAAATCATATATATATCTATATATCTATATTGGTCTCTGCCGGTCTCTGCCGATCTCTGCCGGTCTCTGCCGAGCGGTGGAGGCTGTGTGCTGTTTTTCAATCGCCCAAACAGAACGAGACCAGCTGTCCAATTGCTGACAAGAATATCAAAGGGTAGGAATGGGAATGTATCCAATCAGCGTCAACGTTGTTTCAGAACGTTTCAGAAGCATGATGGGCGATGGAGCTACCGCCAAAGGTTTCGTTGGTGTTCGGTAGAACTCGGCAGAGTCGTTTTTGGTCGTGACGCAGATGTAACATGGACGCCGCCGGTGACTACAACCAGCATGGATACCGGATCTCAGCAGCCACTGAATTCAGTTCGGTCTCTTCTCCACTATCCGTTCGAGAGGAGAACAATGGTGGAAAAACTTAATGTCAAAGAGCTTGGACCAGATCAGCCCGACGTGAAGATAAGCCAGCAGGAGAAGGAGAGAGGTAAACTGTACACACGAGGCTTCTCCCGAAATTGGTACACCAGGAAGGCTTGGCTAGCTGGATGCAATCATGCTAATGCGTTATTTTGCTTTTCGTGTTTGTTATTCAAAGCGGCTTGGACAGATAAGGCATGGATGAGTGAGGAGTTACAGACATGAAACATTTTTCTGAGAAGGTGAAGAAACATGAGTCATCCTGGGCACACATGGACAACAACACGGTGAAGCTAGCCATGCTAGGCAGCAGAGCTAACGTTGCCATGCAGGGAACAACAGCAGCTGGGTGCAGAGGTAAGCTGTACATTACATTTCTGTGAACAAGACAATCAGAATCAGAAATCCTTGGTTGTCCCACAAACCGGGACATTTGTTTAATAACATGTTTAATGTGCAATAACTGTAAAAACTAATTTCAACACACATACTTATTATACATATTTAATCACGTAAATGTGTATTTCATGTAAATTTGTACATACATCAATCTGATTCCATTTTACTTGTTACACTTCTGCTGCAGCAAACAAATTTCCCAGCTTTTGGGACAATTAAACATTTCTGATTCTCAATTAGATGTTTTTACCTCAAATGTAAAAACATCTGATTGAGAATCAGAAATGTTTTATTGTCCCAAAAACTGGGAAATATGACATTTGTAAGAGGATACTGATGACAATATTTCCTATGAAAGTGTTTCCTATGTACTTATCTGTTGTTTTTTATTTATCATATGACAGGTTTTTCACACCATCCTGAGCCATGCAAAAGAAGATTCTTGTCACCACACCCATGACCACAGCCGAATCAGAAAGGTGCTTTTCTACTTTAAAGAGGATTAAGACTTTCCTTGAGGAACACCATGACACAGGATGGGCTGAATGCTCTTGCCATGCTCTCCATGGAAAAAAACCTTGTCACAAACATTCCGGACTTCAATAAAAAGCTAATCGAGAGCTTTGCCACTCAGAAGGACAGAAGGGCAAAATTTCTGTACAAATGAGGTATCACACACACACTTGATCTTTGTATAAAGTTGACCTTGGCACAACACTCCAGAAATATTTAACAGTGTAAATTTCTGGCATTTTGTCTAAGTGGTGTTTACTACCATTACTGTAACAGTGACCTGCTCATAATTTTTGGTGTTCACTCAAATGTTGAAATTAAACAAAATGTTTTTGTTACTTGCCTCTTGCATTGCCTATTTACCATTTATGGTCGTGTTATTTTATGTGCAATTTAATGCAGTATTTTTCAACCTTGGTCTGCAAGGCAGCGTGCCAATAGTCAGACACACCTGGATTAATCAGTTTGTCCAATGATGTAAGACAGGAAATAAAAGAGCTGTGCTTAATTCAGGAAATAGTGAAGTTGTGCACAAAGCTCAGAAAGCACAAGTTTGTTTAAAAATAAAAAATAGCACAGCCCCACCAAAAATATTTTTCACCAGCAGCCACTGCCCTGGAGTATGAAGACGATTTGTCATGTCCAGTGTTTCCTCTGCGGAGCCCTCTGCCTTGGGGCCGGTGGTCAGGGGCGGCGGCGGCGGCCGGGGCGCTCCTCGGGCAGTGACCGGGCAGTGGTGGGGGTTTCTGCCCTCCCCCACTGGGCGTCATGGGCAGGTGTCTTGGCTGCTGCTGTGGATCTGTTGCTGTCAGGGCAGATGGCTCCGCTGATGATGTGTCGTTCATTGCCTGACCCATCTGAACTCAGCCTATTGTTTCCTCTGGTGTTGAGCGCGCGCGCGTGCGTGCGTGCGTGCGTGTGCATGGACGAGTGTGCAGGTGATTGTATGTCCACATTGGAAGTTGGGTGCGGGAGGGGAACCGTAATTGTTAATTGTTTTATACTTGGGGAGGGGGGCTGGGATGGGAATATGGCATCTATGGGGCCATTTTAATCTGTAAAGCACTTTGAGTTGCATTTTTTTGTATGAAAAGTGCTATATAAATAAAGTTGATTTGATTTGATTTTATGTACATTTGCAAAATGAAATCTGTCAGACAGGTAGGATGTAAACCAGCCTAGCGCTGTTCATTTGATCCCTACAACATGTTCAAGTCTTTCTAAAAGAACAATGTGATCAACTGTGTCAAAGGCAGCACTGAGATCTAACAAGACTAGAACAGACACAAGATTCTTATCTGAGGCCATGAGAATATCTTTTGTAACTCTCACTAACACATTTTCAGTGCTGTGATACTCTCTAAAACCAGACTGAAATTCCTCAAACAGAGCTTTAGTGTTTAAATGCTCACATACTTGGATGGCCACTATTTTCTCCAGGACTTTGGATAAAAATGGAAGGTTAGATATTGGTCTATAATTCATTGGGTCATCTGGATCCAGAGAAGGCTTCTTAAGTGAAGGTTTGATTACAGCAACCTTAAAATCCTGTGGTACATACCCATTTACTAAGGATAGATTGATTATATCTAGAATGGGGGCAGTAACCAAAGGAAATGTTTCTTTAAATAATTTGGTTGGGATTGGATCCAAAATGCAAGTTGAAGGTTTAGATGAAGCTAATATTTTTGATAACTCTGAAAGCTCAACTGGATCAAAACGGTTCAAGCACAGATGAGGTTCTACAGTCACCTCTGATGCTGCCTCGCTTACTGAAGAAGAAGAAATCGCATTAGGGAGGATGCTAAAGATTTTGTTTCTAATAGAATTAATTTTACTTGTAAAAAATCCCGGCTCAGAGCTATGATTCTGTGTAAGTTTAGCAACTGTACTGAAAAGAAATTTAGGATTATGCTTATTCTCCTCAATTAATGCTGAGAAATAAGCAGTTCTAGTTTGTCCAAGCTTATTTTTATGAAGCACAAGACTATTTTTCCAGGATAGGTAGGCCTCCTCATGGTGCGTAGAGCGCCATGTTCTCTCCAATTTCCTAGAGTTTTGTTTTAAGGCTTGTAAATGAGAATTAAACCAGGGAGCCAACTTCCTGTCCCTAATTACCTTCTTTTTTAAAGGGGCAACATCATCTAATGCCACACGTAAAGAGGAATTAAAATGATGAACTAAGGCATCAATTTGTGAGGGGCTAGAACTGAAAACATTGCCCTCTGCTACATGTCTCTGAGATGCTGAGGACAGTAAAGATGGAACAGTTGATTTAAAAGACGCAACTGCGTTGTCAGATAGAGACCGACTATAGTGAAATTTACTTTCATGTCTCGAGAACTCAGTTATAAAAAACTCAAAGGTTATCAGAAAGTGGTCAGAGGACTGGATTATGTGGAAAGATAATTATTTCCTCACACTCTATGCTATAAGTCAGCACAAGGTCTAATGTATGATGGCAGGAGTGGGTGGAGCTATTTATTCTTTGAGTAAAACCAATTGAGTCTAAGATATTACTAAAAGCTACATTGAGGCTATCATTTTCAATGTCCACATGAATATTAAAATCCCCCACTACAATGACCTCATCAGTATTTAGCACCAAATCAGATAAAAAAATCAGAGATCTGATCCAAAAACTCAGAGTAAGGGCCTGGTGGACAATATAAACTACAAACAAGAGTGGTTTTACAGTTTTGCAATCTGGATTAGGAAAACTAAGAATATGATGTTCGAACGAACTGTAGCTATTAATTGGTAAGAGATTGATTAATAAATTCGAATGAAAAATGGTTGCCACTCCTCCTCCTCGCCCTGTACTTCGAGCAATATGATGATTTAAATAATTAGAAGGAGTCGACTCGTTTAAGCTAACATAGTCCTCTTGCTGCAGCCACGATTCTGTGAGAGAGAGCAAAGACATCTGATTATCACAAATCAAGTCATTAACTAACAAAGTCTTAGAAAAAATAGATCTAATGTTCAACAACCCACATTTAATTTTTCTAGTTTACTGCTCAGTTGAATTTGTTCTAATATTTATGAGATTTCCATGATTTGCTTCATTAAGCCTGATATTTAATCTGTGTGATTTTGGCCGTGGGCAGGACACTGTCTCTATGGGGTAGTGGGTGGGTAACAGTACAGAAGCTGCAGAGGGGTGTGTTAAACTATGACTCTGCTTCTTGGTCTGGACCCTGGGTTGTCATGAAGGACTAATAAAACTGGCCATGTTCCTAGAAAGAAGAGCTGCTCCATCCAAAGAGGGATGGATGCTGTCTCTCCGCATCAGACCAGGTTTTCCCCAAAAAGTTTTACAATTATCAATGTAGCCCATGTTGTTTTCAGGACACCACCGAGACAACCAGCGGTTGAAGGACAGCATGCGGCTAAACATGTCGTCACTGGTCCGATCAGGCAGGGGGCCAGAGAAAATTACGGAGTCCGGCATTGTTTTGGCAAACTTACACACCGAAGCAACATTAATTTTAGTGACCTCCGATTGGCGTAACTGGGTGTCGTTACCACCAGCGTGAATAACAATCTTACTGTATTTACGCTTATCCTTATGTGGCAAGGTGGATAAACGAGGGCCCGGGCGGGATTCAATCCCCTGATTCCCAGGTGAGAGTCATACGCTCTAACCAGTCAGCCAAAGGCACATCCCCTTGGCCAAGTAGCCAGGGCGCATGATCAATCGGGACACTGTGACAGGACACACACTGTCACACTTAGCCAGCAGTTTCAGATAAGATTTAATGTCACCCGCTCTGGTCCCAGGTAAACATTAAACTATGGTTGCTGGAGTCTCTAATGCCACGTTTCTGACTATGGAGCTGCCAATGATCAGAGTCAGCTTGTCAGTGGGTGCGTCACTGAGCGGGGAAAATCTATTAGAAACGTGGACAGATTGGTGGTGGCCCACGGGCTGGGTTCTATGCTTCCTGCGTACCGTCACCCAGCCGGCCTGAGGTCCCGGCTGCTCGGGTTCTCCTGGAGGATCGCCACAGAGTTGTTCTAAGCTAGTTAGCCCCGCGCTAGCTAAGTAGCTACGGCTGTTTACGGGTTTTTCAACAGCGCAGAGCCGGGACTCCAATTCCGACACCCTCGCTTCCAAAGCTACAAAAATGCTGCATTTATTACACGTACCATTATCGCTAAAGGAGGCAGAGGAGTAACTAAACATCTGACACAGAGAGCAAGAGATAGGAGATGGAGAAGCAGAGACAGAAGTAGCCATAGCCGTGCTGAGGCTAAGCTAACTGGACGAGCAAACTGTTCAACACCAAATAAACTGCGTGCGAACTCAAATGGTTCCCTAAAAGCTAGGTGGAACAACAGAAAATGTGTGTTTTAGCGTGCTTATGTGCTACAGTAACTCAGAGATATCCTAGTACAGAGAAATTAAATCAGTTTTAGCGAGCCCCAAACACCAAACAGCTACACATAGTGCAGCACTGAAAACAGGAAACACCTTACCACCAGGTGCAGCCAATCCTGGGACTTTGTGAGCCCCAACAAAGTTTCATGTGATATATAGAGGCTCAAAGAACAGTTTAAATATTAAAAACTAAATATAGGATTAAATTATGATTATGGATAGATGATAGGACACTTTAAAACAACAACCATGACAGAAATGGAAAAAATTACCAATATTAATTGTTTCAAGTCATGCATTGGCCTTAACCAGAGGTCGTATTGTGTTTCTCAGAACGACCAGTTTTGAAATGATTTGAGATCCATAAGTACACACCTGAGTGTGTTTGGTCAGTATGTATAAGATCAGATTCATGGGAGCAACTGCATAGTTAGAGGTGGATGTGCCCGTCAGTGAGATGAAAGGTTGACCCGAGGCTCCATCGCACCTTTGTGGGGAATGCAAACAGACCCATCGCCATGGCAACACACGTCCCTAGTTGCTATAGTTTCAAAACAGTTGCTGATGACCTTGATTGTGTGCAAATGATGCACCCAGCTGTCTCACGTGTGCGTGGGTCAATATTTAAGGAGTTGGGTGGATGGATGTTTGACTTGTGTCGAAACTTCAAAGCAAAGTTCACAGGATGTTGATGAGGGGATGGATGAGACAGATTTCATGAATTACAAGATTTAGACTCTCTTAGACAGTCTATTCTGATAAGACATCCTCATAATGATGAATCGTTTATCACCGGGCGTTGCTGCGTGTGGACGATAACAAACCTCTTCAGGACTCCAGAGGACTAGTGACAGTCTGGCAGCAGCTCTGCTGGCTGACTGGCCTTGGACCAGCGCCACCACAGTGACAACGGGGACAGAATATTGATGTTTTGTCCCTCGATTGAAACTGACATTGTCTCTGATAATTGTCCAATCATCAGTCACCTCCCTTGGCGTTAGATTCCATATGTATGTAAATCAGTGCGGCAGGTGAGGCAAGAGGGGAGATGTGTGGGCGTGGAGCCTCGCTGACCTCTGCCTCGGGGAGATGGAACTTCAGGTAATGATAAAGGTGATGACTGCAGGAGATGAAGCGCATCCATCACACGGGGGTTCATAAGTCTCATCAGGAAATGGCAATAAGAAGTGAGAAGGTCGGGCACTCAGACTGTATTTATATATTTATTTATTTGACCTTTTGTATATTTCTCCAGTTTTTTTTCCTAATTAAATGTTTTAGATAAGTAAACAAATTTCTGTGTCAAAGATAACCTGTGTAATCACAAAAGCCAGTTTTCAGCTTATTTTGTTTATTAAAATAAAAAGCTTTCGGCCAACCTGGGCCGATGTGGAAAAGATCATTTTGTCATTTGTTAAATCATAAATGAACACATTTTTTTCTGAAAACTGAGTTCAGACCTGCAGAATAAAGAAATGACTTCAGAAAAACCTGACTGATAGGCTAAAAGATCTCCAAAAGCAACATAACAAGCCTGGTTCTTAAGAAATCTAACCCAGAACATCTGAAGAATGGTCTTGGGCCTTCTTATCATTCGGAACCGCTTTTACCTGACAAACCCTCACGGCCTCTGCGCTCCTCTGGCAGCCATCTCCTTGCGATTCCAGAAGTCAGGACACATGCCCATGACGAGGCGTCCTTCCAATGTTATGGCCCTCGTCTCTGGAACAGGCTGTCAGAGGACCTCAGGGTCGTAGAGAATGTTCATGTCTTTAAGAGCAGGCTCAAGAATCACCCTTTTAGCTTAGCTTTTAACTGATAATCTGTTTTTAGTTGCATTTCCTGTTTTCTTAATGAATTTATTTTATTTCCATTTTAGTGGTATTAGACATTTATGTTTTAGTGTTTTACAATCTCAGTTTTTATTAGTTATTTTACTTTCCTTAATAGCTATTATTATTGTTTATTTTCATTTTACTTATTTTGGTGGTCGACTGTGGTGGCCTGGGCGCTCCTAGGGTGTTTATGCAGTGGTGCGGGTTTCCGCTCTCCCTCCCTGGGCCCCTGGGTTGGTGCCGTGGCTGCTGCCGTCGATCAACTGCCGAGGCAGATGGCTCACCTGATGGTGTTTCATTCATGACCTAACCCATCTGAAGTCATCCTAGTGATTACTTATGCTGTTTTTTAGGTGTGTGTGTGTGTGTGTGTGTGTGTGTGTGTGTGTGTGTGTGTGTGTGTGTGTGTGTGTGTGTGTGTGTGTGTGTGTGTGTGTGTGTGCGTGTGTGCCGGGCAACTGGGTTGTGGGACGGGGGTGTAACTGCCATAACTGTTTTTATATTTGTGGGGAAGACATGGGCATGTGTGTTATATGGGGTCATTTTAATCTCTTAAGCACTTTGAGCTGCATTTTCTTTTGTATGAATAGTGCTGTACAAATAAAGTTTGATTGATATGATTGAAAGCCCGGGAGAACTCAGGGTCATGATTTAATGGGGCAAAAATTGCATCTGTGGGAGAGTTCCATGTCCAAATCCTCAAAAGAAACATCTAGATGATCCCCAAGACCTCTGGAGAAATATGCTGTCGACTGATCAGACAATTATGGAACATTTTGAAAAGTGTGCATCCCATTAAAGGAACATCACAACAATGGTCAAACATGGTGGTAGTAGTTTGATGGTCTGGGATTGCTTTTCTGCTTCAGGATCTCTTCACCACTTGCTGTTGTTGATGGAAACATGAATTCTTCTCCACCAGAAAGTTGTGAAAAACAATGCCCGACTTTTGACCTTTTAACGAGTTGTTGATGCTGAAAACCATCCAATATGGCCAAATTAAAACAATTCAGAAAAGACGAGTGAGACAAAATTTCTCCAAAACTAGTTTTGCACATCAAGTTTTAACAGCAACAATAAAAGAGACCCATTGGGTTAACAGGGTTATTAAAAAATGCTGCTGAAGGAATTTAATCCTTCCTGCAAGTAAGTTGAATAATTTGTCACCTAAAGCACTCAAAGTGCTGCACCGACGGTCCTCATACTGGTGAATATTCAGCAAATAGCTTCTGAAACTAATCATTACTAATCTCTAATCTCTGTTTCAGGACCCAGCCTAGCTCTTCTCGCTCTCATGCTGATATTTAGGCGTATTTGACTTGATGTTTTGGCATGGTCATGATTTGGCAGACAGGTCACATTCCTTCATCCCTGCTAACAGAGGTAGCTGGCAAATGATCAATCGAAACAGTGACACAACCTGAGTTTTTCCTTATAGCTGCTGCAAATCCTAAAGGAAACCCAAAAAGTTTGGTTACAAACTTAAGCAAAAACATTTAAGAGCTTTAAGAATATTCCAGGTCAGCAATGCAAAATGACTGGTCGATTTGAATAGAAATTCTCCTTTTTGTTTAGAAGGTAAAGACTTCCGCAGAACTCCAATGAAACGATAAACCACTCGTGTGCAGACCCCAGAACAGCTCTTATTAAAGACCTCATTGTGGATTGTTTATTCCAGGTCATTTTGTTTCAGCACAGTTGAAAGAGACGGTAAATCCCCAAAAGAGGCAAGCCCGGCCTTCGTTTGAGCCTGAATACAGCCCCTTCACTTCGCCTGAACAAGGGAAATGGCTCTGAGTTTCTAGGTCACCGTGTGTCCCTGAAATGCACACCTCACTCGCCCAAAGAGAGGGAGGGAATGGAGCAGAGCCTGATGCTCAACAGCATCCCAATACGTTAAAGTTGGGATACGTAGTTTAAATTTTAACTTTAAAAATGCTCACATTTGACAGTCTGACCCCGTTGTACGATATAAAGTAGGTAATCTTTCAAACTTTGGATTTCCCTACCCTGGCCAGCGAGCCTAGACCATTGACCAGTAGATCAGCGTATCCACAATAGGGAGCTGTGAATCAACGAGAATGCTGCCCCCCCACCCCCAGTTCCCAGCATGCACTAAGCGGAGACGCTTGAAGAAGCCGGAAGTTTGTAAAGATGTTACGATTCCTCGTCTACCTTCTACTTCTCAAAGAAATTTAAAAGTTTGAAAGTCCTTCAAAACTCATCGTAAGACGTTTTACGATCTGGTAGAATTTACATTGGAGACAGCTGTTAGAGCTGGAGGGAGCTTTGTGATCTGCAAGGGCTCAAAAGTAAAGTTTATTTTATACATGTAAATATTAAGTAATTGTATTTTAGAGAATTTTAACAAATTATTTTTACTGACCAAATAATTAGTACGAACAAATGTTGTATGCTGCGTTTACCGTGGACTAACACTGCGCTTGCTTGAATGCTAAAGCCTAGTTTATATTTCTCCATCAGCAAGTTTGCACTCACACGCATCTGTACTTTGTAATGAAATAAAACATCACAACTTTATTGAAAATGACCAATAATATGTGATGATTCCATACAAATATGAAATATCAACCTGACTGATCTTTGAATGTTTAATCAGAAGATTCTAGGGTTCTTTGCTTCTTTAGGGACCATAAACACACTTCGTATTTATTCAGACAGAGTCAGGTATATAGTTTATAAAATAAATTTAATTAATTTTCCTAAACTAATCATTTATACATGCCAAGATATGAATAAGGAGATGTGTTGTGATGGAAGCTAGATGTTGTAGCAACCGTTCTTTGTATCTGAGAGTTTGTGAAAACTGGGTTGTTAAAGAATTTGTTGTTTGTTTATAAACTAGAGCGTTGTTTATTAATCTCATCCAGTATGCAGGCTTACAATACCCTTGGTATTAGTTGCTCCCGGCATTCCGGAAGAGTACGGTCCAAGTGGCGAGGTCACCGGATGTTGAAACCACAATACTCAGATCTCTGAGTTCAGCTTCACCAGCCATGAGATGCAACTCGGGGTCTGCAAGTTAGATGTCTGAGGTGTGAAGTAGCTCTGAAAAGAGCTGTCTGTCTGTAATACTCGCAGCGTCGCAGAGAGGCTTTGACTGGAGGTCAAAGGAGATGGTTTCAAAGGGCTTCTTCCCCAATTTGGCCGAATCGGGAGTCAGCTAGAAACTTTTATACTTTTCCTTTTATGTTTTACCTTTGGTGTGTCTGTGTTGCAAAGAAATTCTCCACCGAGACAGCAGAGGGCGTAGACCTTTTCTGGCGGGTCTGCCTACCATTAGTGATGCCTCTGGTCCACAAGTTTACTTACCTCAACGGTAAACGCAAAAAACTTGAAAGAGGTGGGAATTTAAATATAAATCTTAAATTACTGTGTTGATCTTGGAATTCGCCATTATTCCTGTTCTGGTAAAATAGTTAGGAAAAAAAGGAGCTTGTAAACGCCAACCCACTCAAGGAGCAATGGCCGACAAAGAACAAGTTTTCATTAGGCTGGAAGATTTTGATCTCAGATTGAGGAGGAGCAATGTGGTTTTCGTCCTGGCCGTGGAACTGTGGACCAGCTCTATACCCTTGCAAGGGTGATGGAGGGGGCATGGGAGTTTGCCCAACCAATCCACATGTGTTTTGTGGATTTGGAGAAGGCTTATGACCGTGTCCCCAGGGGCACCCTGTGGGGGACGCTCCAGGAGTATGGGGTGGGTGGCTTTCTGTTAAGGGCCATTCAGTCCCTTTACCAGAGGAGCGTGAGTTTGGTCCGCATTGCCGGTAGTAAGTCGGACCTGTTCCCGGTGAGAGTTGGACTCTGCCAGGGCTGCCCTTTGTCACCGGTTCTGTTCTTTACCTTTATGGACAGAATTTCTACGCGCAGCCGTGGTGTGGAGTGTGTTGAGTTTGGTGGCAGGAGAATCTCGTCTCTGCTTTTTGCGGATGATGTGGTCCTCCTAGCTTCATCCAGCTCTGACCTTCAGCTCTTGCTGGGTAGGTTCGCGGCCGAGTGTGAAGCGGCTGGGATGAGGATCAGCACCTCCAAATCTGAGACCATGGTTCTCGACCGGAAAAGGGTGGCTTGCCAACTCCGGGTTGGGGGAGAGGTCCTACCTCAAGTGGAGGAGTTTAAGTATCTCGGGGTCTTGTTCACGAGTGAGGGTAGGAGGGATCGGGAGATCGACAGGCGGATTGGTTCGGCGTCTGCAGTGATGCGGACGCTGAGCCGATCTGTCGTGGTGAAGAGGGAGCTGAGCCAGAAAGCCAGGCTCTCGATTTACCGGTCGATCTACGTTCCTACCCTCACCTATGGTGATGAGCTTATAATGACCGAAAGAACAAGATTACGGATACAAGCGGCCGAAATGAGTTTCCTCCGTAGGGTGGCCGGGCTCAGCCTTAGAGATAGGGTGAGGAGCTCGGGCATTCGGGTGGGACTCGGAGTAGAACCGCTGCTCCTCCAGATCGAAAGGAGCCAGTTGAGGTGGTTTGGGCATCTGGTCAGGATGCCGCCTGGACGCCTCCCTGGGGAGGTGTTTCGGGCATGTCCTGCCGGCAGGAGGCCCCCGGGTCGACCCAGGACACGTTGGAGAGGTTACATCTCCAATCTGGTCTGGGAACGCCTTGGGGTCCTGCCGGAGGAGCTGGTGGAGGTGGCCAGGGAGAGGACGGTGTGGAGCTCCTTAGTTGGGATGCTGCCCCCGCGACCCAGACCCGGATAAGCGGAGGAAGACGACGACGACGATTTTGATCTCGAGAAAAAATTTTTTTTGATACATATAATTCAACAGGAGCAAAGGAGACAGCAGCATTGGAGGAATATCCGTCCACCGACGCTTTTGTTGGGCCGACCAATCACAGACGTGTGCCCTTTGTTGTGTTCCATGGATAGTTCAGAATTGGGCTCACTCTGCATGCCTGTTGGAGAGCTCTTGCAAATACAGATAGCAGTGCCGTGTGTCTCCACACCTCCGCAGACAAAGAAATATAAACTGGGCATTACTTTGCTGAATCAAAGCCACAATGGCAAATTTGGAAAACAAATTAGCTTAAAACATATTTTTTGTGCCTCTTAACAATGTTCTAACATATTATAGCTATACTGTGGAGATTAAAAGAAAAAAAGATGAAGTGGTTCTCTTGCATTTGTGTGAAAACCTCAGTTTCTTTCTGACAGAAAAGCCAGAGGTCGGTGTGACACACACAAGATGGCAGCGGTTGGAACGGTCCATTTGGCTTCATAAGAGCCACGCAGAAAGTAATAGGTTTGTCGAGTATTTCTACAGTCTTTGGGTAGAACCGAAACAAACATGGCATCAATAGAAGAGATCACTAACAGAAGAGCCCTGGACACAGTCTTTTTGACTCTCTCCCACCTGGCAGGAGGCTCAGATCCATTCAGACCAGAACGTCTCGCACCAAGAATGGTTTCTTCCTCTGCGGTTGGACTCATGAAGGACAATCCTAGGTCTGCTCACTCCAGTCGCCTGGTTCCAGTCGCCTGACCTGGTGTGTTTGTACCTGAACTGATCCGCTCTGATTAGTACCTACACTGTCTTGTATATAGCAGCCATTTCTCTAATTATTGCCACTTTATATTGTTATTTTATCATGATTATATTCTTACTTCTTATTTTTTCTTATCTCTCATTAATATCTTCCTTTTTTGCACCAAGTACAGTACAACAACTTACTGATGTTGTGATTCTCGCACACATGGCAAAAAAACAAACCTTCTAATTCTCAACAGGTTCATTCTGAGATCCTGTCAGAAAAAAAGATGGCAGCGGTATCACCGACAGTCTGAAAGACCTCTAAACCAGTGTTGTGTGACCAAAGAAACAGGCAGATTCAACTTAAAGTTAACTATCTTTATTTTCCCAGTGGTTTAAGATTACTGACACTGCCTCCTGCTAGGATTACAGACGGGCTTAATTAGCAGTTTATAACAGCTCAGCTAAGGTGTAGGAGGTGACCAAACAAATTACATAGATAAATGTAATTGTTAGTCCACCACCACCCCCAACTGCCTTAAGACAACAAAGCTAGTTGAGACAGACTAACAATTACAAAAGAAATCAACAACCAAACAATGACAGCAGGTAGCAATGAATTACTGTAAAAACAGAAATACACAACTAAAATCAAGCCATAAAATGTACCAAGTGTGAGAGACACAAATATGGATGGGTTGGGACATGTTAAAATGATAAACTGTTATGAATTGTTCATTGGTTCAAAGATACCCCACACTTATTTATACTGTTTGTATATTCTGTCTATTTTTCATTTGAACTGTTAATTTGCAAGAGTAGTCATAATCACAAGATGGCATTGAACACCCCGTTGATGTGTTTGCTTTGACGGACGTTCCTCGAACGTCTCTGGAGTCTGTTCAACCCGCAGCACAAGGCGAGGAGCAGGAGAGGAGCTGCTGTACGTTTTCAGTGATTTGACGTCGAAATAAAACAGATGATGTGAGAAAGCAACTCCAGTAGTTGTCCTTGCCTTAAAGCTGCAACACAAGGTTTAATATATCCACTAAAAACAAACTTAAAACATTGTACCTGTGTCTTGCAAACACCTCACACACTGCTCTTTTCAGTCAGCGTTTCATCTGGCCGTCTGACCTTAAAACTCTGTGACCCTGTCAGCCGATCATACCATAAAAGTAAATATCCATGCTACATTTAAAAGCATCTACAATAAAGTCAAAAGTGGACTTACCCAACAAATTGCCACACCCTGGCCTCCCACAGGAAACTGGCACTTACTGGCAGCCAGCCAGTTCCTTTTTAAAGGGTTCTCACCTTCAGGGCCACAGAGACACCTTGTGGTGACACCTGCTACACCAGAAACAGACAATGGCAAGTATGTTTCTCTTGTTTTGTTTGGTTACTCGCATATTGCAGTTTCTTCAATGCAATTCATTATCTCGCTCTCTGGACTCGGCTTTTCCTGCGCGTGTGTGGCAGGGGCGGCGTTAGGCCCGGCTACTTGGGCTGAAGCCCCGGATCTTTCATGATAAGCCCCGGATCTAAATCGCGTAAGTAACATGCAGTACCAAAGTCCTCCGCATTTGACCCATCCCCTGGGGGGGATGTGAGTTGCAGACCCTGATCTCCCGATCTCAGGGCGGACACTCTACCACTAGGCCACTCAGTCGGTATACAGCCTGCCTGAGCCTCCACCACAGAAGAAAATCCCTTCAGCAGCTGGCTTCTTCTACACTCTCTGCCTGAAACGCATGAGTGAAGAAGATGGACATAAGGACGTTTTTTAGACCAAAAGTACAACGACAGAACCTCAGCTCTGATGAGACTGGTGCTGACTCAGGTTTGTGAGTCTTATTTGAAAATATTTGTTGTGCTGCTGGTTTGCCTAAAGTTAGCTTACTATCAGGTGAAGTGGTTGGAGAAAGAAGGGAATATTTACTATCATCTCACACTAAACACTAACAGGAACAATACTCTGCCCTGAAAATGCTGAATATGTAGCTTCAGATTAAACATTATGTGGTACAAGATATATATATATATATGATGTTGACTAGTGCGTGTCACGTGTGTGCGCGCATGCGCGTTTGTGCGCGTGTGTGTTAAGCCCCGGATCTTCTTCAGACCTAAATCCGCCCCTGGTGTGTGGTATGAGGCGGTGCTTTCAGCCTCTTGTGGGGTGGGGTTACTCAAACACCACCGTAGAATAAACAAAGACCCTCAGATTGTGGACCTCTGGCTCAAGGACGTTTGTTTTGTTAGTTATGTTATAAACACACACACACACACACTACTTCCTAATAAAAAAAATCGTAACAAAAAATAAATCCTGTTTTGGACTAAATCTAACTGAGATAGCCATCAAAAAATTGACTTTAATTTGCTTTAATTAAGAGCGAAAAAAAAGGTCCACATGAACTTCAGACTCTTTGGTCTAAACAAACAACAGCTGGCCTAATTGTTGCCTAAGCCAAATAAAATGAACTATTCAGGGACACAGCTGAGCTTCATCCAACAGTACCACAATGCTGGATGTGGGGAAAAGTACCACATTCTGGGATCTGTGGGCACATTTCTCCATACATCTTGTAGAAATGGAAAGCAGCTAATGGTTCATTACAGAACTGAAGGCGTTCTGACTGTTTGGGTGGTCTCTGTTTATTCAGACGATCTGTAAATTTATTTTTTCATCAGCCCGTCTTAAATTGGAAGAAAGAAAGGACAATAAAATAAAAAAAAATTATAAATTTATTTAGTTTCAGGAAGACATTTAACAAGGCACAATAAGAGTTTGGCTAAACTATATACATAAATATTTAACTTTAAATGTTTGATGTGTCCAACACTGTTGTCATTCAAGCTGAACAGCAGCAACAGCCTTCTGAGCAGAAACGTCTTAGCGAACGTCAAGAAGTCCAGACGCTTTTCTTTCAAAGCTCCTTAGACTACAATGACCTGGATGACTGAGAACTTCACAGACATACGTCTTAGCTAACCGTCTTCACCAGCTTTTAGAAGAATAAATAAAACTCGTCTTCATGCAGGTGTTGAGGAGACAACTACTGACAAACGTGTCAGACTAGAAGTGTTTTTCTCAGCGTAATCGTCAGAAATGCTAGATTCAATAGTTCATCGCTGAAGAAGAGTCAGGAGTCCCACAATGTGAAGATCAGCCACGTTAAGCAGCCCAGTAATATCGCCGAGGACAAACACGCAGTCAGAACAAGAAACGGAAATGAATATGGATCCCTAAATGCTTTATTTTCTTCGGTCGTTGGCACAGATTCAGCCGTTTTTATCCTGGAGCGCTGCGACTCGGAAGGAGGTGATTGTCAGGAAGGGGGTCTTCGTGACTTTTTCATTCTCTTGAGAGTCTCTTGCCTCGTCGTCTCGCCCTGCAGAGAGGAAAGCTCGGATACCCGCTGGATGTAAGCACGGGGGGCTCCCCTCATTGGGTCTGGATAGGACGGGCCTGCATGCAGGAGGACAATCCATCATTAACCTTCCAGTTTCTCATGATTTAGAAAAACTAAACTTGAACTTTCAGGATGAAAGCGACTCTTTCAACTCACATTTTTGATCGTCTTTAACAGTCATTGGGTGGTAGGATGGGTAATGCACCTTGGGCCTAAAGAACAGAGGGACAGTAGACGTGGCTGAGAAAGAACAGATGGGTTAGGCTGAATTTAGTTTAAATACCTGGTGAGCTTGCATTTCTCTAAAGGGAATGTGTTCCTGCCATTAACGACCAGAGCGGAGGGTAAGATGTTTGGACTGGAGTTCGCCTCGTCTCTTCTAGGGTAACTGGAAAAAATAAAATCTGCATTATTTGATCTGTGCTTCAGAATAAGCCAGAAGAACACCAGTAGGCTGATGTTGATCCAGTGGTTACCTCAGGGTGAAAGGTCGTCCTGCATGGCTGTGGGAAAGCTCCTTGGAGACTTTGAAGGGATGCAGGTTAGCAGATCTGTGACCATGGAAGTCTCTTGGCAGCGGAGGGAACATGGTTCTGTTCCCCTCTAACGTGGAACCTAATCACAATAACAGGAAACAGTTTCATTATGTCTGGGCTGAAAATAAATGATATGCAACCTAAATTCAAGGACATGTTCACCCAAAAAACCTTTTGTGTGATAACAGCGCCTCCTAGTGGCTGGGAGTTTTAAAACACCCACAAGCCTCATTCCAACAGGCACTTACCGGTACATGCTTTATCAAACAGGAAGAGCTTCCCAAACGGGTCGCTCCTCTGGTGGATGCCCTCTGACTCCAGCTTCTCCTCCATCAGCTCTGGTGCTCTGATTCAGGAAAGACGTAGAACTTAGTTTAAAATTAAATTAAGAACAATTACCTGACAAGGGTCTAACTGGTATTTGGTGTGAAACTTTTCTTTTAGAAAGCAATGTTTTGATGGATACATATTTGCTTTTGTCGTTAATTATGGAGGTCACCATTATTCCTGTCCAAAACTTTATTTTTATCAATTAAATTAGTCAAAAAGATCTGAAACAGTAAATCTCAACCCTCCAGTTTTCAAATCTGAATACTCACAGATGTAATCTAATTACATCGTGTCTAGCTCCTGTGTTTGACCTTTGACACCAAGGCAGCATCATTTGTCTGTTGTCTGGCAAGATTTAACCATCTTTCTGTTTAAGTTCATTCCTGTTCCAGCCTGATCATTGATCCTTCGCTACCCTCTCCTCATTCAGCTCTTTCCACCAATTCGATAGTTTAGCATTAATACTTCAACGGGATGCCTTATTTGTAGCTTTTTAAACGCATTTTGCTTGTTTTACATAAAATGTTTACTTTTCTGGGAAATCACGACAAAACTATCCACTGATCACAATTGTTTTCCCTCATTTTTATATTTTTTAAAATCATTTTAAAAATATTTTTCTATTTTTATTCTTGTGAAGCACCTTGTGATTTTTATCTTGAGCGGCGCTATTTAAGATACCATTTCTTCATCTTTGCCTCCTGCTGGGTCTGACTAGATTACGTCACTGAAAATCGGAATTCAATGCTTTTCAATGGTAAACTGGGCCATCATGAAAAATGAATGATATATTAATTAGCTCTCTTTAGTAACCTATGTGGAAATTCAGTAGATTTATAGTCTCACATGTATACTTTTGGTATAAATGTTCCTGTTACTTCATCTTACCCTTTAACTATGAAGCTGCTCAGGAAGGTTTTGTCGTTCCTGGAATCTAGAACACAAAACAGTTAAGCTAGCTGTTCGAGTAACCGACACAAACACATTAATCGATACTTATTTTTAACTCACTGTTCAGCGGACACATGAAAGGAAATTTTCTCATCTGACTGCGCCTTAAAGCAGCTCGCTCTCCTCCGGCTCCCATCCCGTAGGTCCGGTAAGCAGAGAATCCCGGAGCATCCGACAGGCCGCAGCTAAAGCTCCCCCCGGATATGAAAACCTTGGCGGTGGGTAGTGAAGGGTTTACCTGGAAAGGCATCATGGCGGAGCTGCTTCTTCAACAGCTACGGTGGACATTATCCTTCAGTAAATAACGCAATAAAACAGTCTGCCTGGTGGAAGGCTAGACCCAGCTATCCCTGGGCGGTGATGCTAAGCTGCTGTAGTAAATGCTAACTGCGTCACCATGGAAACAGCCGTGGACTTAGCCCGCAGTGATAACTCGGTTGAGAGCGAGGCGTGCCTAAAGATCTCCATTACTAAATTCTTTCACATATTCGATAGTTTTGTCGTGATTTCCCAGAAAAGTAAACATTTTATGTAAAACATGCAAAATGCGTTTAAAAAGCTACAAATAAGGCATCCAGTTGAAGTATTAATGCTAAACTATCGAACGTTTGTCTAGATACCACGGTTTAATATAGAAAAGTCTCATTTTATCCGTCCAAGTTTTCTTTGTGAAAAATTTACATTGGAGCATAGAAGTTTGAGTACTATAGACAGTATTTTAATCCCATATATTTTATCATCCCCAAAACACCTTTTAAACCACTCTGCAGTATTAGTGCTCATTGTGGTTCTTTTATCATTTTTGCTGAACTTAGACAATGAGAAACTCATTTTAATCCCCAAATAATGTTTCTTCGTGCTGAGGACATATTAGCAGTATAAAGTAGTACCAATAACTTTGCACAAGAGACCATCAGAAACTTTTATACATGTAATTATAAAACAGAAAAGTAACATTCATGACACCAATAGTTGTTTTCCACATTTTATTGTACATTTGAGTCCTTTGAAAACCTGAAAAATGAAAAAAGAAAAAAATTTATACAAAAACCACATAATGCTTCCACATACACATAAAAGCACCGAATACCCTTACTATAAACCTGTGGTTTCAGACATGTTTGGCTTATTATCAGATGGTTTTCACCATAGTCGATAAGACGGGGAAAAAAGTTTGTACATCATAAACCACGTTATCAGGAGTTGTGTTTATCTCCAGGATCTGCACAGCTTTCCTTCAGCTTACCTTAGATTTAGTTCATCCTTCGGACCAGTCTGTTGATCTGATCCTCCCTGTTGCCAGCGTCGCCTCCCTCCACGAAATGTGTGGTCTTCTTGTTCATACCGCCACGGGGAGATGACAGCTTGAAAGGCCACAGGAAGTTGTTGGCAGGTTTGAAGTTCTTGCCAACTGTAAAGATCTCATGGATGAGGTCCTCAACACAGATGATGCCATACTTGCCTGCAGATTAAAAAGAAAAATGGTTTGAAATCATATTTATAATCATAATTTTCTATATTTATGGTGGAAGTATGACTGCTGGTTTGTCATCTTTACCGTGTCAAACCTGATCAGCGAGTCCATAAAAGAGTGAATGCTAGTGGCATGGGGTTTCAGACACAACTGGCTAAGTTCAGTGATTTTCACCAAAGTCGATAAGACGGGGAAAAAAGTGTGCATCATTAACCACCAATGCCAAACTGATCTTTTACTTAGTTGTCATTTTTTGTGAAATTAAACTGCTAATATTGATCAAGTTGACTGGGTGCATGCGTAATGACCCTAAAGCAAGGTTAAACTGGGATAGGTGTGTGTGTGTGTGTGTGTGTGTGTGTGTGTGTGTGTGTGTGTGTGTGTGTGTGTGTGTGTGTGTGTGTGTGTGTGTGTGTGTGTGTGTGTGTGTGTGTGTGTGTGTGTGTGTGTGTGTGTGTGTGTGTGTGTGTGTGTGTGTGTGTGTGTGTGTGTGCATCCACACCGAGAGCCTTCTCCACTAGAGCGTTGTCTGTGAGGGCGATGCGTTGCTTCCTCATCCTGCCGTGGCCGCGTTTGTAGATGAGCTCACGCACAGACTTCAGGTTGGGGTATCTGAGCAAAACATAATAGGTTAGAATACACCAATAGCTTTTCATCTAAGAAGTGTTGATGCTATAAAAAAAGCTTTTTAACAAATGCCTTGCACATATGTCTCGATTTATTTTTATTACACACTTGTCAGGGGGGTGGCTTTTGTGTTCCTGTTTTAGGAACTAGAAATTAGTCAGAGCAGAGGAGTTTTACTCTTACTTCTGACTGTTAGCTTTGCAACATTGATGTTTTACCTCCACAAATAAGCCTAAAGAAGCCCAGCTGTGTAGTAGAAATGCTAATGGCAACGGTTAGCTTCCACTAGCCTAGATGCTTTCAGCTCTATTTCGGATGCTAAACCACCATCCCCGGTTCTGAGCCAAGATGTTTGGTTCACGAATGCTATTTTGACAATGTTCAAATGTCACTGGCTTTCTGACACAAGAGTTTCCAGGTCTAGTTTCCAAGCTAATGCAGGGAATAGGGGTTGCAGACTAGTAGAAGAGTGACAGATAATTTTTCCAGTGAACTTGGGTCTTTAAACTGTTATTTATTGTACTTCAAACGTATGTTGCATGCATTGCTTTAAAATACACATTCTCATTAAGTTATTTCACCTAACTTCACAGTGAAATGAACAATGTTCCGGTAGCACCTTGTTTTATATTCTGACTTAAAGGGATAAACAGATGAACACAGGACTTCTTCCTACATGAATAATACGTCAAACTTATAAAGCATTTTTAGGACACTCAGACACTTTCATGCACTCACATTTGCACACTGCCAGTGATGGTAAGCTACTATGTAGTCACAACTGACAGAGGCAAGGCTGCCATTTGGTGCCGTCGGCCCCTCTGAGCACCACCAATACAGGCAAGAAAGCACTTCTGGTTTAAAAATCACATCATTAACTAAATGACAAGATCTCACTATCAAAGACCAAACTGCAGCGAGAGTGATGAACTTGAGAACTTATTTTCACTAATCTGACTTCCGTTAGATGTGGCTCCTTTTGTTAACGCTCGTGCCGAGTACAGATTTGTATTCTTGTCTGTACAACAAACCGCTAAAGGGTGTGCAACAACTAGAGACAAATGCACCACTATGCCTCAAGGAGTAAAAATAAATAAATAAAAAGTCTGTGCTACATGTCTTATGTTGTAATCTGATCAAGTTAGACATCATGTCAAAATTAAAGTTTTTCCTGGCTCAAACTGAGGCAGAGGTGGTACCATCCTGACCATGCGCCAGCACATGCATACTCTGCATTTAACTGCCTCACTTTTTTAAAGGCAAAATATTTTTTTTGTTAAGTGTTCTGATCTAAGCTTCTGTTGATTAATAGAATATTCCATTTGACAACGTTTTAGGTGAAACAAAACTGGTTTGCTGCTAAAAAATATGAAATAAAACAACAAAGTCATCAGGCTGAAATAACAGACTCTTATTATGAAAGGCTCGATGATAAGCATTAGATTGTTTTTTCCCATCTGACATTCATAGTTAGATATTTTTAAATACTTGACCTACATTTCAGTAACATTTTAGGTTTGTGTTAATAACACTCATCTTAGTCAAAATAACACAAATATATCCAGTAAAATATAATGCATTTCAATAACAGGCATTTGTATTGGAAATGGTAATAACATTTAATTTCTGCTGCTAACAATGTAATGGGGGCATGTCTATTATGTACGGGTTGGCAATAATCCAGTTTAAATATATTCAAAGATAGAAGCGTTTGTGAATTATATACTACAGTGGCTTGCCGTACTTCCTGCTCCTGTGTGTGGAGCAGACTTGTAGCAGTAATGTGACGCGTATCTGCAGCGGTTCTGATCCGTAGCACTGCTGGATGCAGAATAAACAGGATGGTGGGACTTTTCATCCGTGTGTAGAGTTTTAGTCTCATAGTTTTACGATCATTTTTTTTCTGTGCGCCACTTGATCGTGAGACTGCAACCCGTTAGCTTTAGCATTAGCCAATCTGTGTGTAACTGCACTTTCGATCTTAAACTTTGGACCGGTTCTGCCTTTGCTGGTTCTTTTATTTTCCTCCACTGCATCCAGATTACCACACTGTGGGCCAGTAGAAAGCTTTTTTTTTTATACACGTAACTTCAATAAATTTCTGGGGAAAATAGTAATTCAAAGATGTTGCACCAGTGCGACATTTAAAAACAGACAAACACGCACAGACAGTTTTTATCGTCGCACTGTACAGCCCTGCTCTGATATGGAAGAGCCTGGGGGAAAATCAGGACGTTAATAGCACCAACCACAGATATGTATCAACCAGCGAGAAAAACTAGTTTTGATCTTTGTCTGCAGCGGTTTTAGTGCTTTTTGGTGGCGCAACGCTGCAACTGCAGTTAAAATAACATCCATATAGCTGGAGGCAGAGTGAAATCAGGCTGGGGCGGCACAAAATTAGCTGGAGGCGGCCGCTACGCAAATTTGAACACAGGAAAAACCCTGCAAATTGTAGCAGTAGCAGAAGATTTTGCTCTGCAGGCCAGACTCCATTATAGCCACAGCAGGTCTATTGGCTCAGCTACGTTTGGACTGAGCCAATAACAGCACTCTATGTTAAGAGAAGTTGGGGCTTAGCACCATTACGACGGAGCTTTTCTTTCCCCAATGACAGAGAAAAAACAAGATGGTGTCAGATTAGGAACAGTTCTGGCATCAACTTTGGATGCTTAGACTTGGACTTTTCTGTGACATGAGCAAATAGAGGTACTTAGTTGATGTGTACGGCAGTGTAATGAAAGACGACCATGCATTGTGTCCAGACAGACAGATCTTGTTCGCTCCTGTTGGAAGTGAATTAACAGAAATTTCTACAAAGAAAAAATGAACTGATGTTTGAGTTAGCCATCTAACATTATAGGACCAAACATCAACGTTAAGGTAAGAAACGATCACCCTTTAAACTTTTCTTTTTATCTTCATGTAAACCTGCCTCCACTTAACACTGGCTTGATGCTCCGATACTCATCTAAGACCTTTTCAAAAACAGAATGTTTAAAAAATTCGGAACAGCTACCTGCATCTGTGTACAAACTTTGGCCCAATGACAAGAATAAATAACCTGGCACACAGTCGAATAATCAGATCTGTACATAACAATTGTTAGCAAAAAAAATAAAAATACATTAAGTGTAATGGAACGTGGTTTCAGACAAAACTGGCTTAGTATCAGCAAATTTTCACCATGGTCGATATGACGGGGAAAAAAGTTCTGCATCATTAACCACTTTCCAACCGAAACAAAAAAACAGACATTTTTATTGATTATGGGCTTACCCCCAAGCAATGTAAGGCTCTGCAATCCTGAGCATGTTGATTGAAGCCTTGTTCAACTTGACAAACACACCGTTGAAGATCTGGCGGAGACGGAGCAGCTGCAGGACTTTACGGACCTTTGGAGGAACACCGTTGATACTGGTAGAAAATAAAAACAATTAGTACTCAAGTAAAAACTGAGTTTTTGAGATGAGCTTATACCGATAGTGGTTTCAGAAAATGTTGGCTTTGGTTAAACATTTGAATCAGCATTGTCGATAAGTCGGGGAAAGAATATACATCATCAACCACTCAAACTGGAATGAAGGATGTTTACATGGATTGCCTTTTTTATTAAACAATACAGCAGCCTTTCTAACCATTACTGATAAACTGTTGCATTAACACAAGAACATGACCATAACATACTATTTATGAAAAAAATAAATAAATCAAGCCCTCTTTACAAACAGCATGTTAAGAAATTCAGGCCCACGTCTTGCTTTATGATATATATGATTTGAATGTTTTGATTCACTTACTAGAACTGTTGCAATCCACGTAAATAACAGCTATATATGGTTAAAGGGGGTCAAAACTCACCCCCTGATCCTGATGACAAAAGCCAGTTTGGGCTCAGGTGGCACGTAATAGTTCCCCACCTTGCGTGCCATACGTGCCAGGCGGATCTCACGCCTGTACATCTGCCTGTACTCCTTGTGGTACTTCTCTGCCCTCTTAAAGATCAGTTTCCTGGTCACCTTACGGACCTAACACAAAAGCAACACGTGTTCATCTGTCCAAAACGACCAACAACTTTAAATCGAATGGGCATTAAGCTTCGTTTACCTTCTTCTCTGCCAGCATCTTCTTGATGCGGAGGGCCTTCATGGCAGCGAAGGCCTTTCGCCTTTTTAGAAGGCTCTCAGGGACCGCCGGAACCTTTTTTCTGTCAACAGAAAAGTAGAACAGGAAAGTGACCACGTTGGCTGCAATGCTTCACGCAACAACCCGGATTCAAATCAATAGCTAGTTGCTAAATAGCCGCTAGCTCCTTAGCACTAATCGGTGTAGGTACACCGGCTCACTTTAGTCCTATTAAGCTTAACGAAACAAATAACTATTTAAATAACTGCAACAAAATTAGGCTGACAAAGCTGTTTGTTTAATTAAAATTTAATGGGCATTTTAAATCATAAAAGATGCTAATTTTAAGCGCAGCCATGTTGGCCATTGCTGTACGTTCAATAAATGTAAATAAAACCGTAAATCATGTTAAGTTTTCCAACAATATTACAACTAAATTATTTTATAAGACTTGATGAACGTGTACGTTCTTTAAAAATCTCAAATTCGACTCTCTAATAGCAGGATGTGCTTAGATTTGAATTGGAAGTCAGACACTCACTTTGCGTCCGCCATGGCGACCACCGAGAAAGAGGAATTCCGTATTGCGCATGCGCTGGTTAAAGGATTAGGACGTCACAGGGTGTCTTCGTACTCGCCTGACTGGTTAAAACATTTTGGAATCATAATAATACATACATATTAGTAAATTATTGACGCGTTACAGAAATTTATATTACAAACATTTATGTAAAAAAAGTGCGATAAATGTCCTGATTCTAACCTTGGTAACTACATGTGGTCATCACATTATTTGACTGTAGAGGGCGCTGTTTCACTGTTGTTTAATCACTAGGCTTTTTTCCATCCATTTGAGGACCATTTATAAAATCTAATAAATGAATGACGACAGAAGTACGTGCTCTTGATGTGTTTAGATCTGAACGATTTTATTTAAAAAGGCAAATTAAAAGTTTATTTTAAATAATGAGTCATTTTATTGTTGTGATTTTAAAACCCAGCAGGCATGGGTCGGATATTGCAAGTATTTAGGATCGTTTGGGGAGTTTAATGTCGCTTTTCAGTTGAAGAACACGTGGAGCTCGTGCAAATAGGTTTACGTAGATTGCGCACCAAGCTCGTGCACTTGAGAATCTACGTTCATTCACGTTCAGTCAGTGAAACAGCGCCCCATTGAGTCGCTGAATTAAGTTTGTTTCAACTGTGAACAGATTTTAAACCTTTTTATTTTGCTTTATTTTATTTTATTTTATTATAAAATAAAATAAACGACCATTCTATCGTTTGCCTTTTTAAAATCACAGTGTTAGTTAAGTGCTAAGCCCTAAAGGGGAATTTGTTTAAAAATGGTTTCTGTTGCGTATTTTCTTTTGTGCACAACTTACAATATTACCTGGCGAGGAAAACGTACCATCTTTTGCACAAGCATACAATCTGCTGCACGAGCCTATATTGTGATCGTGATTATATGGTGCGTTGGGCACAAATCACACGTATATAGCCCAAGTATGCGCACCAGTACCAGAAACTGTTTCTCACGAGATTCCAAGTATTTTTTTATCCCCTCCTTTAGGGCTCAGTGTACATTAAATACACCTTTATTATTCACATCATTCGTGCAAAAAGTCATGCGGTGTTTGAACCGGCAGAGGACGCAAACGTCTAATTCTGAGAGATGGATTTTCAGCGCGGACACCACTGTTAAACAGGGACGCAATATGATGTAAAACACTTCAGCTCTGGAAAGCATTTCCAGCTGTTGACCACGTTCATTTGGGCTTAGATTATTTTTCACAATAACTTTATGAAAACTGTTTATTTACTCATGTTTTATTTATCTAAATTAGATGAAAACGTGTTTAATAATTTCAAAATGCAATTTCTTCAGACTATTAATAAGATCCTTGAGTTATTTTTCTGCATGTGATGACGAATTGTATCTTAGGCTCTGAATCCATCACTTGTAACCAGCAAGACAGAAGTTGTTCAGCATCAAAAATAATGATAAAATTAGAGGCCAAATATATATAATTTCAGAATACAATATATTAGCGCTAATTGCTTTGTCCATCTTCTATGTGCGCATAAATGGCTACCCAAAAAACTAAATAAAAGTCCAAATGAAAAGTAATGAAAAAAAACTTGACTTATTAGAATTTCTGGTTAAATGCAACGAGGGGGAAATTGAAGACATCAGCATTCAAACGATGGCGCTAATCTGTTTTCTTTCCAGTAGGGGAAACGGCACTGCAACAGATTAGTGTTAAAATATGTAGTTTACATCACCCATTGAGAGTGTATGGAGCTGGTACTTCATGCTGTCAGCGCACTCCGATTGGGTCGAGCGTTGGATGGGTGGACTAAATAAATAGCGCGTGAGATGCGACTGCAAGATGACATGAGTGGAGCAACAGCAGCAGAGCAACCCCAAACTCAACCGGACTCACTTTTCTCTCAACCTGGCTCTCTTGTTTGCGCTTTTCCAACACATTTTCTGCATATTTGCGCTCCCCGCGTCTGCGTTTTCCCCCTCACTGCTGCGAACAGGTTGGGAGACGGGAACACCCCTCCGCACCTCCCCTTCTTCGTGTCCGGCATTCTCTGTTTAAATTCACAGAAAGTTCCTGTCAAGATGATGATGATCATCGCGGAGTTCTTCGTGGTTATTTTAAAAGTGCTCTGGGCTTTTGTGACCGCCGGGGCCAAGTGGGTCGTGCGCCCTAAGGAGAAGAGCGTGGCTGGACAGGTGTGCGTGATCACCGGTGCTGGAAGCGGCCTTGGCCGGCTGTTCGCCAAGGAGTTCGCCCGGAGAAGAGCGACTCTGGTGCTGTGGGACATAAACAGCCAAAGCAACGAGGAAACGGCGGAGATGGTACGGCAGATTTACCACGAACTGGAAACCCCCGTCACCAAAGACGGTAAGATCGGCTTTACGCATGGTGCGCAAAAATGCCCCCCAAAAAATCAGTTTAATTTTTGTTATCGGAATAAATAATTTAATACAATTAAAAAATATTTCCATTCAATCCGCAGAACCTGTTGGGGGGGTCGAGGAGGTCCCCACCTTCCAGCCTCAGGTCTACACATATGTGTGTGACGTAGGGAAACGCGAGAGCGTCTATTCCACCGCGGAGAAGGTGCGCCGAGAGGTGGGAGAGGTAGACCTACTGATTAACAACGCAGGTGTGGTCTCGGGTCATCACCTGCTGGAGTGTCCCGACGAGCTGATCGAGCGCACCATGGTGGTCAACTGTCACGCACACTTCTGGGTGAGCTGGGGTCATCTAAGATCTGTAACTCTGCCAGGTTGTGTACACGTGAAAATCAGTTGAGTTATGACAAGTTCACAGGGAATCTTCCACATCCCTCTCAAGCTTGTGCGCGCGCGCGCGCCAAACTCAAGGATCAAAGTAGAAAATGAAAGTATGACCTAGAAATCTTATTTCATCGCATTCTGCCAAAGCCTTCATGAATCTGCCTTTTATTCCGTCTGGGATGATTCATGCGGTGTGGAAGCTCATCCCCATCCCTGTGTGATAGGAGCAGGGCTCTCAGGGTGCGGGTTGGATCAGCCTCAGATGATCAGATCAGCACATTTTGTTGGCAGGTACTGATTTAGATGCTGTATCAGATTTTCCTTTGGCTCCTTTTCCTCTGGTCTTCTTGTGCCAGCTTATCGCGAAAACCAGCTTTCGAGAGGGGGGGGGGGGGGGGGGGGCCTTCTAGATTGTTTTCTTTTCCTCTTCCTTGCAATCTAAAAATGTAATGTTTAATTTACTTAAAATGGTTGCTTAAATGTAGAGTATTTTACATCGTTGTGTTATAAGAATTAGGCATTTGAATGTTATTTTTTTGCAGTTTCATAGTTAATTTAATATTAATTGCGGATTAACTAGATATTAAATTTACAGTAACATGTTTTCATGTTTCTAATGCTCTTTTAAGATATAGGAACAGACAAATATATCTTTTTTATGCAAACATATGTTTGTTGTCGCAACAACAAACATATGTTTGCTCGCTCACAAAGCGCTTTGTTTTTGTTTATAACTTCCTCTCCTGTATTGTAATGATGCACTCTTTTATATTCAATTCCATTCAATTCTATTCAAGTTTATTTATATAGCACCAAATCACGACAAGAGTCGTCTCAGGGCACTTCACAAAGTAAACATTCCAATACAGGTCAGCTCATTAAGCCAAATGTCTCCTATATAAGGAACCCAGCTAATTGCAATCCTGCAGCAATCCTCATGCTAAGCAAGCATGCAGTGACAGTGGAGAGGAAAACTCCCTTTTAACAGGAAGAAACCTCCAGAGGATCCTGGTTCAGTATAAGCAGTCATCCTCCACGACTCACTGGGGATCGAGAAGACAGAGCAGACACACACACACACACACACACACACACACGCACGCACGCACGCACTCACACACACACACACACACACACACACACACACACACACACACACACACACACACACACAACATATACAGTATACCAAGTAGTGTTTCTATGGTTACATTGTGATTTCTTAGTAAATATTCTATTTGGTGAGAGATAAACTTTATTGTATTTATCCTAGTGGATCTATAATTAAACGGATAAACTAGTAGTAGCACATCCAACGTCAAGGAAAGCAAAAAGTTATCAGGAGAGGGAGAATGTTTAAGTGGTTAGCAGCAGTGTGCTAGACGATGGCCCCCTCCATGAGGCCACCACAGCTCAGCAGAACATCGTTGTAGCTTCTTCTGGGGAGAAAAACACTTACAGAGAAAATACAGTTAACAGCTGAAATTGTAGGAAATAATACAGTTAAAGAGCAGATTGTAGAAGAAAGTAGTAGAGTGTGAAAAGTGGTCAGTGTATCCTCCAGCAGTCTAAGCCTATAGCAGCATAACTACAGAGATAACTCTGGATAACCTAGCCTTTTAGATGGAGGCATGTTGGAGGCAGGGCAAGGAGAACCGTCTTTACCGACTGTACACTCCACCTCCCTCTACTCCCCCACTTAACCAGATCTAGGCTAACATCAGATTTTATATAGTGCGTCTCAAGATAAAATCACGAGGTGCTTCACAAGAACGAAATTTAGTGTTTCTGCACAGAATGCGCGTTCACGAAATTTTGAACTGTTCAGAGCAAGTGAGCAACAGACATTCAAAACAATTTTAAAAATGCGTTAACATACAACATGATATTTGTATTGTATTAGTATTTATAATGAATTAGTGTATCAAGGCCACAATAAATTGCTAACTTTGACAGTTCTAGTTAAAAGTAGACGTGTATTACTCTACATTAAAGCAACTCGGGTTAACGAAAACAGTTGAAATAACTTGGTTAAGCAAATTCAGCATTTCCTTTTTTAGAGTGTAGTCTGGAAGAAACTCGCCATCACATGTTGGTAGCATGACATTATGTCATTGCTGCTCTTTTTATGGCTCTTTCTGTTTTTATAGAGAACCTCTCTCTCAACAATCCAACAAAGCTCCCTAATCGAGGATGAAAATCTCTTGTCACGTCAGACAGGTTGCGTATTCCACCAGTAATGGATGCATTCAAGTGTCTCTCTCACACTGCCTTACTCTTTTACATCCAGGATTTGGAGTCAGGATCCAGTTGTTGGGTGGCAGATTTGGGATTACTAATAGAGAGCAGTGTTTGTGTTCTCCTGTATTCTACGGAGAGCATGGATCCTTTAGGGAGACGGCTGGAGGCGGGAGGGTAAGATGAAAGAAGACTTTAATGAACTGCGACAGCCAGAATAGAGATTGTGCTTCATTAACAACACAGGCAAGAAGAAAAGAGCTTAGACTAACAGAGGCCTGTCCACTCTTTTCCCTATTTTACTCACTTTGCCTGCAGGTGGTACCTTTTCATTATTATTATAAAATGTCCCATTTGTGCTTCATGACTCATCATACGTTTCAATTAAAGCAGGTGAACTGCTTTGGGTGGGTTTGCTCAGACATGTGCTTCTAATATGTTAGGAACAAATGCTTTAGAAGCTGGATAGTTTAATTTACTGAAGCAGATTAAAACGTTTGCTAGATTATTATCAAGATTTTTAATTGGATTTCAATGTCTTCAGCATCACAATAAATAGATAATTTCATTAACAATAAGAGTTTCTAAAGTGATAGAACATGGTGTGTATATATATATATATATATATATATATATATATATATATATATATATAGAGAGAGAGAGAGAGAGAGAGAGAGAGAGAGAGAGAGTTAACTCAAGATTAATCGCAGATTAATCGCACATTAACCATAACTCACTAAATAAATTCCTCCTGGATATAAACTGGGACAAGAAAGATTTATGTGCATTCTCATTTGTTGAACGACGTTTTTTGGGAATAAGGCACTAACGCTGGAGCCCGGAGCAGGAAATAGATGGTCTGCCATAACAGCCAAGCTCAGACCCAACATTTCTTCCTCTCTTCCTCTCCTTCCACTGGCCCCTCTGACTCCTCCCAACCTGGTTTAGAGGCAGTGGGTGCAGCTGGAAGGGAGTCACCGAGGCCGGATCCGTTCTTCCGGCCCTACCACACAAACAAACTTATGATTCATCCCCTTCTTTTCCCTTTAGGCTATTTTTTAATTTTTTTTACAAGGCAGGGATGAATTTGTCTGATGCTTTGATTAGTCCAGCTGGCCATTTGTGATGTTCGTGACGTTTGAGTCACGCAGGCACATGGGGATGCGCAGTGGTTTTGCAGGCGACACTGTGCTGGAGGATTAGTGGGTCTAATGGAGCGACATGAAAGGAAATCATCCTCAGCATCTTGAACTGGTTATCCAACAGGTGGTTTGTGAACAATAAGCACGCATTCCCCTCCTGCTCCCACTTTTCTTGTGGGACAACATGAGTGCCCGACATGGCGGGAAAAGAGGAAGGAAGCCGGTGCCATCCCATCCACAGGCGAGGCAAGAGGGTAATGGTAAGCTGCTGCTGACCCACTTTATCTGACAATTGGTTTCTTGTCTGTGGATCAGCTTGACAAGACGCCAGGCGACAGGAGCCAAGTTCTGCAGGCCGCATTCCTTCTGTAGGCAGAGAAAGGAGCCAGCCAGGCAGAAGGGTCCTACTTGATTGGTTTTATAAGGGTCCCTCCTCAGGCCCAATGCACCTGTATTCCACTGGGAGACGTGTCATTACTCCTCCCTTTTTGCTTTGTTTACAGGTGGTGATCTTGGGTTGCCATTAATATATTTTTTAGAAGATCTCATCTATCTATAGTCATGAAATGCCATAAAAAATACCCCTGATGTTCTTGGGAATTGAACATTTGTTAATCTGAATGATATTCCCAATTTTCTTGCCTTGTTTCCTCTTCCAAAAAGAGATTTCCAGTAAAGTCCAACTGTGAACAATTTACATTAGCAGTAAACTGGAGCGCAGCAACAGAGAGATGCAACGCCATGATGCATTGATGCAAGCGCTCTGCGGCACGCCTGACGTCCAACTTAACTGTTCATCAAAAGCAATGGTGATGGTTAGCACGCCTCTTCTTTTAAATGCATCAACAGCACCACCAGCTTCCAAATTCTTCAGATTGACAAAATGTGTGTGTTAGTCCCAGACACTGTAATGACATAATTATGCTGGACATTTGGATCTTTTGGAATAACCTTTTCAGAGGCCTAGTGGTAGAGTGTCCACCCTGGGACTGGGAGATCGTGGTTCAAATCCCGGTATGGGTCATACCAAAGACTTTACAAAAGTGGTACCCAATGCCTCCCTGCTTGGCACTCAGCTTCAAGGGGTCGAAGAGTTCCTGAGCACAGCCTCAGCTGCAGCTCACCACTCCCTGCGGGGATGGGTCAAATGCGGAGATGAATTTCATCGGTGTGTGATGATGACTTTGGGACTTTTTACTTTAACTGGATTCCAGCTGAGTTGAGTTTTCATCCCTGGTCATGCTCAGGTTCTTCACCCTGCTTCGGTATCAATCCAGCTCTTGCGCTCAAATGTATTTTTTTAGTCCCTCTCCTTCATTCTCTTGCCCAGGGAGAAGTCAGTCCAATTAAATGGCCATCTGGTGCTACGCAAAGGCCAATAATTTGTTCATATTCCTGTTGGTCAGGCATTAGCACTAATGCAGCCTGACACCCCAGCTGCAAAAAGCTTTGTGTGGCTAAAATGCTCCTGGGGGCGTGCACCAATTAGGGGGTGCAGTGAGCAGGGCATCCCCACTTGGGCCAAGGAGGCCTGACAGTGTCAGCAGGTAATTTAGCGGAACAAGGGAGCGTTGAGACCCAATTATGGCGGCTCTGATGTAAGACACAAGAGCCTGGTTGCCTTCACACATTTCGTGTCTGAGAGGTCAGGGAGGGTCATACCCACAAGCCGGAGCTGCCATGAGAAGCAGGACATCGTGGCAGGGTGTGAGAGAGATGGGCCGGTCGGCCGGTCCGTGATTCCACAGAACGATCGTTCCTCTTACAGTTCCAGGTCGTAAACTCCGTCAGGAAACCCCTCCAGTTGAATGAGAGCTCTGGCTCTAACTATACACCGTTGTGCCAGGTCAAGTCATTCCCTCCCGTCTAAAACTTGCCTTGGAAATGGGAATGTTTGGCTCCAGTCAGGTACGGGCATATCTTAAGATAATGCTTCATTTGCACGCAACTCTTCCCCCCACTGCCATTCTGGCTCATACAGTCCTCTCTCAGGTCTGCTGGGCCCTCATGTTCTCTTGCTGCCCTCTCTGTGGGCCCCATCTTCTGATGAGTTGAATATTGCACCAACCTTAAAATTTATGTCCTGGAAAACTGCAGATGTTTGGACTGGAGTCAGATCAGTTCTACCTGGCTCAAGAATAAACTCAAGGGATGAGGTCATCATTTTCCATACGACTGCCTCTCTTTTTAGGTTACTGCCTTCAGTTTTATGTACCTGCCTAAAAAAGGAATATAGCTTTTACATACAGAAGATGGACCTTAATGGAGATCACATGATAAGTCCGTAGGTCCAACATGGTTGATCCATGGGTGCAGCTTTAATGAGGCTTTTCCTCCCTTGACAGTGGCTCAGCGGCTGGTACTATCAGGTACCACACGCTTGCTGGCTCTGTGCTTCCCTCCTGTAAATTTTTATGAAGGAGCCTGGATAATTTCTCTGGCAAGGCTTAGAAACTGTTCCAAATAATGAAGACTTGCTTTATCACATAATAACTGAAAAAGATTTTACGGCTCCAATAAAGATTAGCAAAAGTTGCGTTTGTCATTATTTAAGCAGTGAAGTGCTTCTCAACTACAGAGTTGGGTTTCGGGTTGTAAAGGTACCCTTGAATCTTTACCTCATCCTCTTAGGAACATTTTAAGCTTTGCAGACTACATCTTTTCTTCATCGTGGTCACCTTGGCAACCAACGGATGGACTGCTGATTCTTTGCAGACCTCCTATTGAGCAACTGATTTGTTTCTACCTTAGATGTAATGTTTCTCACCTTGTGATTGACTCGTGTTCTGGGCAGCAAATCAGCAGAATGAGTGACAAATTCATGTGGCGATCAGCTGTGACCACTCGGATCTCACTAAACTAGCTGGTAGAACTGGTCGGGTTCTCACGTGGCCTTGCAGCCTTTTCATCCCAGAGCTCACCTGGCTCGTCACACGGATTGTTGTGCCACTCAGGCGGGGTCTAAAGCCATGTAGGTCGACAAGAGGCTGGATTGAACTTTTAAGTATTGTCGAGAGAACGGAGGCCTGCATGTGATGGGTATTGTCACCAAGTCTTTAGTGTGAGCATCAACGGCAGGTGCCAGATCTGTGTGGGAAAGGGAAAAAGGCTCTGCAGAATCCCTCACATCACATGTATGTTTGAGTACACAGAGTTAAACTGCCATCCTTACTCACAAAGTTGTGTTTTTTAAACCTCCGCTGCTTCGTTCTCCCTCCCTCGGTTATGAATTCTCATTCAGACGCCCCTTTCTGCATCACCATGGAAAAGGGAGAGAAACTGAGAGGGGGAAGGCAGAGAGGATCAAAGAGCTTTGGCTCAGACAAACTGCACAAGTGAATTAACCTTCCTTTTTTCTTTTTCCCTCCTTTGCTCTTCTGTCTCCTCTTTCCTTCCCCCCAGACCACCAAGGCGTTTCTCCCCAAGATGTTGGAGCTGAATCATGGTCACATTATAACTGTTGCCAGCTCCCTGGGTTTGTTCAGCACAGCTGGAGTGGAGGTTAGTATCATACACAGCAACACATACACATCCCATCGTTCCCACCATCCAGAACCGAAGCTTTTCTCCTTTTCGCAGCCGTCAGCATGCCAGCTAGCCCACTGAGACCAAGGAGGTTAGGCCCCCTTTCTCTGGTTGTCCCTCCACCCGTTAAATTAAGGAACACAGATGAGCATTGGGAGTCTTGTATAGATTCTTCTATCTGCAGCAGTGGGGGTGTGGGGGCCCCTGGTGGGCACTGGCCCCGGGGCCAGAATGAGCTGACAGCTCCCCATGGGACAGAGACATCTTCATCACTGCTTTGTGAAAAACTTGGTCCTCACCCAGAATTCAGCTCACAACTGCTTTCAATTATTATTTCTTTCCTTCCTATAGTTTTTTTTAATTCTAAATGCATAATAAAATATTTAGTAGGGGGTTATTATCTCCATAACCACAGGGAAAGTAAAGCAGTAGCCCCCTCCATTCGTCCTCAAAGCACTTTTTTCTTTCATTTGTTCCTGTTGCTGGAAATGATGACAAATATGACAGCCTGTGTCTTTAAGCTGCACATCAGCTTTTGTTTGAGCCTTCACCTGCAGCAACTTTGCCTTTCACGGGCATTAAAGCGTATTCAGCTTCTGAAAACGCCTCGCATTTCATGCAAACAGTCCAACCTTTTATGCTTACTTGTTTGCTCAAGCTTCCTTTTTTTTATTCACTTTAGTGCATTTTTTAAAAAGAATATTTCCACAGTGAACCACATCAAAACCTCCCCGTTAAGCACAGCGGCCTCCTAATGCAGCAGGGAAGAATGCTAACGAAACCGTAGAAAAGCTGTTCGTCTACCTCGGGTTTCTGTGGCCGTATCATTAACAGCATAAAGAAGCCCCTGAGCCCAAAGGGCATGTTTGATAATGTTTTCAGGAGCCCGTAGGTGAGGGCCGAGGGTTTCACAGAGCTAATCTGGCCTCTCTTTTTTCTCCCTTTAGGATTATTGTGCCAGTAAGTTTGGTGCCATCGGGTTTCACGAGTCTCTGAGCCACGAGATTAAAGCCTCGGAGAAGGATGGCATCAACATGACTCTGGTGTGTCCTTACCTGGTCAACACGGGAATGTTTAAAGGTTGTCGGATAAGGTTAGCGCCAACACTTCTTGTTTTAAACTTGCACCTGGAATTAGTTTGTTGTTTGGAATCGTCACCAGGTGAAACACAAATTGAACTTCAAAGCGGAAGCAGGTGGTTTGTTAGCTTCCATAAAAGTTCCATAAGTCAACACACCGATTAAACAAAGAGGGCTACTTTTCTTTCCTCAAGAACAGGTGCACCTGGTGTACACCCCCACCCCTTTCTCCACAAGCGGCTGCTGCAATAGTCCTCACTTTGTTTGCTGCTTGTAGTCTGCAGGTGGCTTCACTCGCCCCCTTTTAAGAAAATTATGGGGGGTGTCACTGAAATTTATAGGGCGGCTGGGAGAGTTTAGCCTGTAGCTGTGCATCACTCCATTCTTTTTCATTATGAACTTGTGCATCAAACACATTTAACTCAGGCCTTGTCCACATGTAGCCGGGTTTATTTAAAAAATAATATCTGCCCTCCCAAAAAATTGCATCCACACCACCTGGTTTTTAGAAAAAAAAACTCCATCCACACGAGACCGCATAAGTGTATTGTTAAGCACATTCACGGGCATGCCAGACCTGTAGGCGGCAGTGGTTCCCCTGAATCCTATCCACTTCGTCTTCAGAAGATCCAACAAAATATGAAACATTGCGTCTAGCTTGTTTGTGTGGACCAATAAGGAGGTAGAATTGCTATTAAGTGTAGTTTTATAACTAGTCTAACTACTAGTTAAATGTAGTTAACAACGCGAGCCCAGCTCTGAGGGCATCCATGTTATTGTGTAAACACAGGTCGCACATGGGCCGTCAGCATTTTTGTCGCAGACAGAGACGTTGTGAAACCTAAAACTCTGGTTATTTCCGTCCATACAGAAACGTTTAAAACAGAGAAAACGCAAATCTTCACGGGCCAAAGTTTTTAAAATGATTTGTTTTTGTTGCGTAAATCTGCATTTTCGTGTGGACGACGGGCTGAATCGTAGAAAAATATCATCGTTTTGGGAGATACCCTGCTACGTGTGGACAGGTACACAAATAGTTCAGCAGAAAAAGAATGCAAAATTTCAGTTACTGTTTCTAATTTTAAATGTTAAAACCGTTTAATTTACCTGTTGTTGTCTCAATAAAAATATTATAAAGAAAAACATTTGGGATTTCTACTATTTTTTTAAAGTCTCAGTGACGTACTTACGTTTAAATTGTGATTTATTTTATTATTTACTAAAATAAACATATTGGCTTTAACATTTTTGTCTTAAATAAAGAAGGTGATTTTAAGGTTTTTGTGAACACAATTACGTTTGATGTGGGGTGGTCATGGTCCCCCCCTGGCCAACCCTAGGGGGTGCCACTGTTTGGATTCTTAACTACAAGTGAAACTTGAAAAATTACAATATTGTGCAAAATTTCCATTCATGCCAGTAAGTCATCTTAGACTCAGAGACTGTTTAAAGGCTCAGGAACCCTTTGCAGGTGTTCTGGATTCATTAGCTGATTAATGTGACACTTTGAGTCTAGAATATTGAACCTTTTCACACTACTCTAATTGTCTGAGTTTTTGAATGTGGGGCTTTTCATAAGCAGTAAGCCATAATCATCACAATTATAACAAAGGCGTGGAATATCTGGGTTTGCATGGAGTAAGTCTATCTCATATATTAGTTTCACATTTTAAGGCAAATTACTGACATAAATGAACTTTTGAGCCATATTCTAATTTTTGAGAGGCTTGTTGAATTTATTTAGAACCTGGTAATGATGAATTATCTTCCCATCCAGGAAGGAGATTGAGCCTTTCCTGCCTCCCCTGAACCCAGAGTTCTGTGTGAAACAAGCCATGACGGCCATCCTCACAGACCAGCCGATGATCTGCACGCCTCGCATCATTTACATGGTTAACTTTATGAAAAGGTGAGCCACTTTCCATACCCAGAATCCCCTTTTCTACCCCTCCTGCTGTTACTAACCCTACTTCCATCTCATCCCTGCAGCATCCTTCCCTTCGAGGCCATTGTGTGTATGTATCGATTTCTGGGCGCCGACAAGTGCATGTACCCGTTCCTAGCCCAGAGAAAGGAGGCGATGAACAACAACGAAGCAAAGAACGGGATCTAGGGGGCGCTGTTCATAACAAGGGCATTTAAAACTGCAGGCATGAGGAAACAACCACTGAGGATGAAAACGGGACAAAGAAAAAGACTGAATTTAGACTGGTGCACTTGCATTGAGCAAATGCAAAAGTTTACCATATTGTTCCTCTGGAACAAAAAAAGGAGCTGCGTACTACACAAAAGACTGATTTGTCATATTTGTTTTCCCTTTTTTATTCTAAAGAAACCAGCATCTATATATACAGTCACTAGTTTTTGAAATCATAGAGAAAAGGTATCCAGTAATTAACTATTTACATAATGTAGTCACCAGCCTTATTTAGTGTCAAGGTGGAAATATACAGTATGTTACTGTACAAACAGTAATCAATTTTTCACTTATTTTATTTTTGTAGACATGCACTGTAATTTCTAATATTTCTAATGTAAATGTTGATTTTTTTTTCTGCATTTTATGAGTGTGTGAGTTTAACACCGGATTCCAACAACGCCACCCATCAGAGGCTTTGCTTCAGTCTTAAAGGCACAGCATGTTTAAATGTTTAAGATGACCGTGTTCAACTGTCAGGATGTTTAATGGCCAGTTTGTGGTTGTTTCCATCTTCAGCAGAGTCGTTGTCATTCTCGCTTTTAGTTCTTTTTTTTTTTTTTTTTTTTTTTACAAATTTCTCAATCAGGAGGCGACATAAATTGTCCTGGGTTGAATTTCTTACAGAATTTATCAGTTGAGAGAAGACAAAAACGTAGAATTATATTTTATTATTTTACTATGCTGTTCATATTGTAAATTAATCTTTGAACAATATTGTTAAAAAATCCATTTTAAGCAACCGTCTTGACTCTGAGTGGTTGAAAAGTTTCTTCCCATTTAAAGTGAAACGTATTTGTTTAAATGTCAACAAGGCTCCCAGAATAAGTGTTCCTCCCACTGCTTTTGATGTATTTTATATACACTTTATTATTTTTGGACATGTTTGTTCAGGATTTGAACTACAGAACATTCCAGTAGGCATCATTCCCTCAGTCACAGCGATGAGCCTAAATTCTCTACCTCTTCATTTTTGCCTTTTTTTTTTTGTGGACAGTATAACATTAGCCTCTTTTTGTAATATTCTAAAGTCTGCTACATGGCAGCACAAATGTGGTTCCAATGTTTAGTGTCTCTAACGTAAATTAATAAAGTGATTTAGATTATTAAATGATGTGTTGTGGTATTTGGGAGGACTTCCTGACCCATGTTTGCCTTTGGAGAACCCGAAATAGAAATTAGCCATCATTGTGCCGATTTGAAAAGTTATTCAGCAAATAAAGCAGGTCTTTAACTACCATTAACTCAGTGAATCAGCTGAATGCGAGACAGGAAAGAGGATCTTCCTCCCAACTGAAACAGCTTTGGATACGGTTTACACCCACCCAGCCCTTCTCTTCTTTGTTGCGCCTGCTCTATTGACTGGTATCAGTGTCCCTGTCCTCACTCATTATGCCACACAGTGAGTCAGCGGGGTGTTGGCTGAGCATCTGAGTACGCTGTCTGTGCAATTTCAGTTGGAAGAAGCAAGAAAAAAAATACCTTTTGGTGAATCAGTAGAGCCAAAGCAACCTTGGTTTGGAGAAACAGAGATTAGTTTTGAGCTATCGGCTAGCCCAAAGTGGAGTTGTATGGAGCTAAATTAGGGTCATAATGTTTGTTAATTTGAGAAAAAAGTTGAAATCCACTTTAACACCTAGCCATGTTCTTTATGGACATGGGGATTTTCTGCACACGAGAGGCTGAAAGTACTGCTCAATATCAAATATTTATTACTCTTGCTTAAAAAAAAGGCAAGTTCCAACTTAGAAAGCTTAGATAATCAAGGTTTGTATTTAGTTTATTCTACCAAGAAGTAAATATAATGAAAAAAAGAATGTGCTCAATAATCTTTCTTCCACTTCTCCTGAATGCATCATGAAATTACCCTTCAGGCTCCTGTAGCTCCTGTACTAGAAAGAGCTGTTGAGGATGGCAGAAGTTCACTTTCATCTTGGCTTGGCATAAACTATTTGTTAGTTCAGCAGTCTGGTCAAAACTCATTTTTATTTTTCAGACTAGATCTCTGTTATTGTGCCTTCCACCAGACGCATAAGCATTACATAACATTCACAAAGCATAGTACACAGCAATTTGCAGCCGCTATAGTGAATGGGTGCATTTCCACCGGCCGCAAAGCATTGCAATTTGGATGTAGAAGCGTGATGATGCATTGCACTGCTAAATTGGCAAATGACCTGTATTTGTATAGCACCCTCTTCGGGTTCTACAAACCCCCAAGGTGCTATACAACACAATCAGTCATCCACCCATGCACGCACACATTCACACATTGGTGATGATGAGCTACAATGTAGTCACAGCTGTCCTGCCAAACACCGGCGCCACCAGCAGGCAAGGTGGGTTAAGTGTCTTGCCCAAAAGCAGCATTCTCTGGATGGAGCCGGGATCGAACCTCCATCCTTCTGATTGCTGGACAACCTGCTTTAACTCCTGAGCTACTGCTAACACAAATGTATGCCTTTTTTAAGTGCTACGTTTCCAGAATGCGTCAAGCTCAGCAGTTCAAATCTGGTAAGACAGGAAGTCAAACACAAAAGCGGTGTAATATATCCGGAACCTTTCCAGATAAAAGTCACAAGCAGATTTCCAGTTGCTTAACTAATAAGAAAGTACGTCATTGCCTGTGAAACCTTCGTAGATGAGGTAAACAGAACAGAAAATGAAGCCCAGATTTTTTCTTCTTGCTTGTTATTGCACGAGTTGCTGAAATCATGCTTGGTCCTGCAATTGTCCAATGATTTCATGACCTATAGCGGGACCAGCTGCGTGGAATACTTTCGGTTCTGTTTCACATCTGAAACACTCCTGGTAGGAACAGATCTCATGGGTAAAATGCGTTTTTAATGAATCCAGTGGAAAGGTTGCGTTACACTGTGTGAATGATTACATTTTGCGCTGTTGGACAGATGTCCTAACATTTACCCCAGCTTTCTGCTGGATGGCCAAGAGTCACGCAGTGTCTGTGAAAGGCAATTGGCAGCCAAGAGCCACCATTAGAGTCAATGTGTATGTATCCACCAGACAAGCAGCATCATAGAAGCGTTGTGTTATGGCAATCTGTTAAATTTATACCTAGAGTATATTTTTTTAAGCACTACGCTTCCAGAGGCTAGCTCAACAGTTCAGATTGGGCCAGACAGAATATCAATCATGGGAGCACTGCATCACATCCAACAAATTTCCGCATTTCTGAAATGCTCCTGGTAGGATGGAACATGCTGCTGACATTGCAGAGATGTTATGCACCGCTTACGCATCTCGCAGAAACCCCAGGTTAGAAAACTCTGGTTTAAGGAGGAGTTCAATTAAGTGACTGCAACTCTTGTGCCATCATCATTCTTCCACCACCGTGCCTAACAGTTTGTGTGTGGTGATTGTGCTGATATGTTGTTTATCTAAACAAGGGTATGGCATTATGAGTAAACTGTTACATGACATTTTAATTATATCCTATAAAATCCAACCACTGAAACCCAGCGCACTCCCTTTTGCTGGCTGAGAACTTGACTTTTCAAAATAAAACAAGTCTAAAACATTCAACGAGAGAAAATGAAAATGTTGGCAGTGGGTCACAGTTAATAACTTGTTCCATAATATGAGTGAGTGTCCCAGGCTGCCTAATGGCAAACACAAACACCCATCACTGCCATTACCTCTGTGAGAATCTGTCTCCGTCTGCCTTGATGAGCCATCTGGGAGCAGAACAATGAAATTCCAGCCATTTCTGCTGCAGCTGTTATGTAGCTGACCTTTTACACCCCCAGGGAAAAACAAGAAAGACTAATTTACTAATTGGTGTCAGCAAAGATGTCATGAGCTTGGTTTTAACTCACATGCTCAAACTGCTGAGCTGTTTGCACAGGACTGGAATTGCTTTTCGGGTCATCACGAGTTTTTGTTGTAACTCATGTTGAAATTCACCACTTTGTTTTTGGTTAAACTATAAATCTCACAACAGTGGTGTTGAATAAACATCATACAAAATACATACATAATTCTGGATGTGTAGATTCTTGAATTTTAGGCTAAACTCATCTTTTGTGCTACCCTGTGGGTCTCCACTGCCTCTTTAAACACTCCAAATTTAAAACAAATCCATCCATCCATCCATTTTTTATCTGTGTTTGGTTTTAGGAATTATATGCCTCTTCTAAAGTCCCTATTTGTGACATCACAAATGGGGAAATTTGCATAGAACTCCCTCTGATCACTACAGGCTGGAGGAGCAGGAGCTCTACTCTGAGCCCCTCCCAGATGCCGGAGCTTCTCATCTTATAGCAGCCTGAGTGAGGGATGGGTGGATGAGGCTAGTTCAAGCTTGTTTTGAAACGGCTCATTCTGGAAGGTACTGAAAATATCAAGAATGAAACTGCAGAGATCCTTTTATGTGAAAGGGATTTAGAGAGAAATCTTCATAAACATTTTTGTTTAGATCTATTACTATTATATTTATTTAACTCAAGTTTTAATGGTTCTATTAACATTTCTGACACCTTGCAAATTTTCCAAATATAATCCAAGTAAAACATATTAACATTTTTTAAAAGTTGCTTGAATGAGTTTAATCACCACTCTACAAAGTTTGGTGATACAAGTTTTGACCTTTGACCTGCAGCCGAGATATTCTCATGCAGTCACTGGTCACTTGAAACACCCTGCTAGTTACGTTTGGACCCTTTTCCTTTCAGTGAGTCTCATAAACTCATTGTTATGTTTAAAAAAACAGTGTGAGATGATCTGAGGTTTGAGACATGATGAATTATCCTGTTGGAAGAAGCCATCAGGTCCACCGGTCATGCAGGGATGGACATGATCAGCATCAATACTCGGGTCTTAACCATCTGAATGCCAACCATCCATCCATCTACGTTCGTCCACTTTTCCAGGGTCGCAGGGGCAGTAGCCTAAGGCGAGAGGCCCAGACTTCCCTCTCTCCAGCCACTTGGGCAAGCTCCTCCGGGGAAATCCCACAGTGTTCCCTGGCCAGGTGAGAGACATAGTCCCTCCAGCGTGTCCTGGGTCTTCCTTTAGGTCTACTCCCAGGTGGATGGGCCCAGAAAACCTCACCAGGGAGGCATCCAGGAGGCATCCTGACTAGATGCTCGAGCCACCTCAACTGACTCCTCTCGATGTGGAGGAGCGGCAAATCTATACCAATCCCCTCCCAGATGACCGAGCTTCTCACCCTATCTCTAAGGGAGAGCCCAGCCACCCTGTTGGGAAAACTCATTTCGGCCGCTTGTATCCGCAATCTCATTCTTCTGGTCACTACCCAAAGCTCGTGACCATAGGTGAGGGTAGGAACGTAGATCGACAGGTAAATCGAGAGCTTCGCCTTCTGACTCAGCTCTCTCTTCACCACGACAGACCGGTACAACGCCCGCATCACTGCAGATGCAGCACCAATCCGTCTATCGATCTCGGGCTCCATCTTTTACTCACTCATGAACAAGACCCTGAAATACTTAAACTTCTCCACTTGGGGCAGGACCTCATCCCTGACCGGAAGAAGGCAACCCATCCTTTTCTGACTCAAGACCATGGTCTCTGATTTAGAAGAGTTGATTCTCATCCCAGCTGCGAACCAGTCCAGCGAAAGCCAGAGATCACCATCTGAATGTTGCAGCTCAAATCCAGACTCATCAAACACACAACTTGGTAAAAATCCAAGTAGATCCACAGCTTCTGAAATATTCCGTTTTTGGCTTAGATGTGGATCACACTCTTCCTTTAAAAAATGCAGTTTAAGCCACAGACTTCTCTATACTCGTCATTCTAGTGTCTAAAACAAGCTAAAACAGAAAATAAGCAAGCTTATTCAGGCTGGTCGAGAAGGAGGTACTCCTTTCTGTTTGCTCATTGTGAGCTCCTTAATTAGAACCAAAGGGACGTCTGAGCTCCTCTGAGTGATTATCTAGGACAGGATAAAGTTGCTCAGTGGATTCATTCAATTACCAGAGAAGAAAACTAGGATTTGGCTTGAATCATTAAAGGAAAACACTAACTTTTAATCTCCTTCTTAATACAGCTCTAATTAAGAAGACCCGAAGCAGGTCAAAGACACGTAATTCAGATGCAAAAATCAGTGACGCTGGCATTTGCTTCTGCGTGGCACAGACAAGCTCCGTCCCATCGATTTTCTTCTATTTTGGGAACTAAAGACTCACATTCCATACTGGCTGTTCACAGACAAGCAATTTGTCTTGGGGTCCAACACGGCCTCAAGCTGGTCTCCTACAATCTGAACAAGCTTCTGGAATAGAGATCTGCTGCTAATGCAAGCAAACGGCTTTGGTGCTTCTCAATGGCAAGCAGATGTAGCTGCCAACAGAGCCCATTATTCAGTGCAGCTGAATAAGACCGCCGCTGTCCCATTCACTCATCCATCTCACTAATGAAGGAGAGCAGAGAGGGTCCGGTGATGCACGGACGGTTAGCACACCGCTGGACAGCACATGTGGAGGAGCTGTGTGTGGGAACCATGTAACAGGAGATAGAATGACATCACAAAACACCGATAAAAAGTGGTTTATCTAGATGGTTTCTTATTTCAGAACAAGTATTTTAGCTGCACATATTTACCTGATGTCATGACATTATAGTAATTTAAAAAGGCTGGATCTCCACGTGGTACAAGGGCACCAGGAAATAAATTATATTAAAAACGGTTCCTTTAGGTACGCCGCTTCCTAAAGTCCTAATGGAATTGCTTGGGTTGTTTGAATTTGGGTTCGGTGAAAAGTTTAGGATGTATTAAAGATGTGGATCACTGAAAAAAGCATTTTAAATGACTATTTCTGTTTATAATCAGTCAGTGAGTGTTTCATGCAAGCTGAACATGAAAATAGTCTCCTACACCTATCTCCTATATTAGCTTCTGATAGAAGACAATGATGAAACTCTAGGATTTGAAAATCCTCACAGATCTACTACACACTCTCACTTAGCGTTCATGTACTCACCCATCTTGATCCTGTTGTTGCTTTGGCATCCAGGAAACAGCAGAGAACATCTCGGCTAGAAGAAGCAACATTAGCAACTTCACCACACGGCAGAACTCCTCCAGGCTTGTGTTATTTGTAGAGATAAAACATCCATGTTGCTGTTATCCAATCCAGAGCGAGATGTCCAAACATCAGGAAATAAGACTCCAAAACCTGCCATCTAGTTCCTGGAAATGGTGCAATAGTGTTTTTTTTACCCCCCCAGCACACTTACTAGAAGGGATGTGACGCTCACAAACAAATCGAATCTTTTGAACGGATTTTCAAAGTGAATGATGAGGGCCGAGTCCTTGCAGAGAGCCGTTCATTTTGTCTTCTGGTAACAAACCTCCCCGGATGTCAGACACAGCAGGACCCCCCCCCCCCCCCCCCCCCCCGGCTCTCTTGGCTTCACCTCGTTCAAAGGAGCCAGACTTTTGAACAGCTCTTTGAGGTAAATGACCTACTAACGAATGTCTCCCATGAAAGAGCCATAAATCCCATCACTACTTACTAGAGACCACCACAAATGTATTGATTCCATGAGTGCTCCACACCTTTAACAGCTTACCTGCAGGAGTGCATTAAATGACCTCAGTTTGGAGAAGCTGAGTTGAATCCTGACCAAGGTGAGAAGCTAATGACTAGTCTAGGTGGGAGGTAACTAAAGGTTACCAGGTAATGTTTGGGCTTGAATCGTGGTTTTAGATAAATATTCACCTGCGCTGTGAAGTGCCATCCAAATGGTTCTCTGCACAATTATGGAAAAGTCTTGAATTATTTTCCTCTTGTTTCAACATCTCATTATTTGGTCTTCACGGTCAGCCTCTTTAAATCCCATTTAACACTTTTTGTTTCTTATCTCTAAAATGAACCTGACTTTGTTGCAATGGGCTAAAAATGGTCTGTTTCCCCACGCACTTTGCCCTTCTAACACCATGCTGTAGATTAACACCAAGAGATAAAATAAATGCAGTTATTGAACCTTTTAAAAATGTTATGTAAAGCAGAACAAATGATTCTGCTAGTAAACTGTCAATATGCCCAAATTTTTATTTGAGACTCGCTGAACGGCATTTAATTCACAGATAAAAAAGATGTGGGTTCAACTTTCATTTTGGAACAATTTTTCAAGCAAGGGAAGGGAAGCTCTGTGAAGCTGACGGACTGACCCATCTTAAACCTTTGTCGGCTGTGCTGAAGAGAAAGGTACAGAACCAAATTATTTAATTAATTAGCTGCGCATTCTCCTGTCCTCTGTCCTCCGGGGCACACACACACACGGGACTGTCTCAGCTGCTATTTTCGTTAAGGAGTGTGCACGTACAGCATGCACGCCTCGTGCACAAGCCTACTATTGAAGCTGCCGTTACGCTTTTGGCCTGAGGGGGCAATCGCGAGCATAAAAATTCAAAACTCCGTAAAGTCCCTTTAAAACATTGGAACTATAACAATCAAACATGAAGTCATAGTCAGAGAAAAGCTAATTTTTGTTGAACTACAACCTAAGACTAAGTCTTGGAGCTGATTGGTTGATGTTTACCAAAATTCACCCAGCTTAGATCTGATGGAAGACACTTTCAGGCTTTAATTGTTTCACATTTGGTCAAAATGCAGAGATAGCTCAACACACATGATAAATCTACCTCTTGGGTGAAAACACAACATTTGTCTCTTTCTAATATTCGTGTTTCCCCTACAAAACCAAATATTATTGCTACTCTGGATTGAAATTACAGTAAAACTTGCATTGAGAAATGACAAAAATGAAAGGACCAGACGTTTTCCACATAAACTGAGGTGTTTTTACTGCATTTCAGTCACAGAAACGGACTTTTACACATTGCACTCACAGCGAAGAAGGAGACACATCCTCAATGTCAGTGGACAAAGTGATCCAAAGTGGCATTCAGGGGCGGGAGTCGGCATTTTTTTTTTAACCGCGGGCTCTCTCTGCTCCAAAAGGTGCACTTCAGATTCGCAGGCATTAAAAGCACCCAGTTGATGCCTTGGCAAGTCAATAAACACACACAATGGGTGTAGATGTGATCGACAAAACTGTAAGGGGGGCAGAGAGGGGACATCCACTGACACAAAATCACTGGAATAGTGAAAACTTCTCTTTGACTGAAGAACATGCAGTCTGAATCAGACTCTACGTTAAAAGTTTACTGGCATCAGAGGATGTGTGCAAACATCTAACCGCTCTCAATCAGGACTGGCCTCTTTATAGGTTAAAAAGTTTTGCCTCGGCTGTTCAAAGGGCAGTGCTCCAGCGATGCTATGCCGGTGTGGGGTCACGTTGAGACAGGACTGGAAGGAGACCGGTCCAACCGTCCCTCCTCGGTGGGCAACACTTCTTATGATTAATGCTAACACCAGTTTTGCTTTTTTTTTGTCCACATAAAAAACTTTTGTGTTTCTTTTCGTAATATGATACTCTTGCAAAGTCATACACATCCATAGAGTAGATGAACTGTTTTGTCTTTTTTCTTTGTCAGCATACAGGTAAGCTGGGTGACTATATATGAAGACAACAACTACAACTTTCACAGCACTGGCATTGGTTAATTTGAAAGACAGTACTCAAGCATTGTTAGATTAATAAAATAACAACAAAACAAAACAAAAATAAAGGTAACATAATACCTCCGAATAAAAACAAAAGCTACGGTACGCAAGTTGGTTTCTCTCCTTCAAAAGGTTTCTATAGGAAATCAATGGCATGATGTACATATTTGTTTTAACCATAGCAACATTTATCCAAAGGGAAAAATGTCTTTTATGTATATTTCACTTTGGACTTCCCTTGATTCCAGACAGTACCATGCAATTATCTCATTACTTAGTGTTTTGTCATTCGGATTTCGATAGAAAGGATCAATAAACATGTTAAGATAGCGTTGTCTTCACATAGACTCAGGTGATGGTGTTTTAGTCGGTCATTTCTCGGTGTACATCCACCCTATTGCATGTTGACAGGTTTTGCAGGATACAGTGGCAATCGTGGGGTGAGGGTGTATTGGGGTGTAGGTTTTGGCTAATTCGGGGCATGGCCATGGGTTTTAAGGGATTTGGGAGGGTGGTGGGAGAGTTTTGTAGAAGGAAGGGGTTTGGGGTAGTCAGCTCCTTGACGACAGCCTTTGAATCCTTGCAGACCTGAGTGGTGGTGCCTGAGTTAGTCTGTTTAATGTCCGTCCTCCCTCCCACATGGTTCAGCAGTCTGAAAAGACAAATGACGCTGATTTAGAAGGGGGATTTGTGCAATGACTCGAGCAATGGTGCGAATAATCTCTAATGAGTAATTTGTGCTGTGATCTTTGGGAAGATACAAATATTCCCTTGGGATTCAATGAGTTATTAGAAAAAAGTAATTCCTGTGAAAGACCATTCTTCCAGAGAAACTAAAAGAGCAGCGACTCAGACTCAGATACTTAACAAGTCCTTGACCTTAACTGGTTTCACAGTAACTGATACGCTGCTGTAGTTTATAAGATGATGGGACCAAGAGGTATGGCTAGTCGTTTGAATCTGAATCTAAACATGGGTAGCTGATAGGTTTTAAGTGTTCAAATGAAGATGTTCTTCTTTCATCTCTGTCAGTGACTTAAATGAAGCTATTGTAGCTGTACTCAGGTTTTTCCTCTGAAGGAGACACGAGGCATCTTCCTCTGGCAACACCTACTATGAAAATACCCCAGGACAGCGATTTCCTCTCTGGTTTCCAGCCCTGCCTCCAATCACTTTAACTTTCCTACCGTATTCATCACTGACATTTTTCCAACTTCCTTCCCTGTTGAGGAGGCGATATGCAAGGGGCATGTGGAGAAAACCCTGGTGTCCGTAATGATTGAGAATCAGCAGAGATAGGCATCATGCAAACTATGAAACGGTGACAGGAGCACGGCGCATGTAAATGCTTAACGCCCACCATTGCTTTCCTATTGAAGAAAAATGTTGTGTGGAACTGATGGATGAGCGTGTGGGTGGTGAGGAAGCAGATGATAGGATGGCCTGGAGCACTGAGGGTTTGCACTTCGACAGACTGATGCAAACGGATTACTAGATCCACCCTCCCTGATTGGTCCATCTATGAGTGGAGTTTGATGGCAGGTATGTCTTACTGTACCTTGATGGGGCCATCGATGGGGTCCAGGCCCTGCTCCGACAGCTGTTTCAAGGCACTTAGAGCAGCCTGGAGAAGAAAAAGGGAAAAACAGATGGTCGTGTGAGCAAGAAGGGAGGGAAAGTGGGAGACTGGGTGGGAGGAGAGTGAGCGTCACCCTTCAGCTGCTTTTCAAATAACACTTACTCTGGGAAACCTGATGCCAGCAGGACACTTTCCCTTCACTCTGTTGTCTTTGGCTTTCCTCCTCTCACTGTTTATCTAGCTTTATTGAGTTAACGTTTCCACTTTTTGTTTTGGCTGCTCCACGTTTCCTGATTGACATCTGTGTTCATGGTGACCACAGCTAAACCAAGAGCGGCAGGCCTGAAATACCGTCAGACTCCCTACTTACAACTAACCCGCCCAATCCCACCACACTACACACCACACTACACACCACTTAGGGTAAACATGTGTAACATTTGTGTTTCTAATTGCCTAATGACCAAATTATACTCAATTTGTGGTAGAAAAAAGGAAACTTTTTGTGTAAATGACATTTCTCAGGATATTTAACATATAATTTGTTACATCTGACATATTTAGGACATAATTGTTACCAGCCTTGTTTATCACTCCATGTCTGCGCCATTAAAACCCTATAACCCCCATACATTTTCAAGCTTGAATATAAAAAATTCCATGATGTCATTTCCTTCTACTCATCCCCTGATTGTGGCAGCTAGAAGGACTAACGGGAATGTTGCAGGTGCTCATTCTCATACATAAAACTATATAAAAGAGTCAGATGAAAAGAATAATTATTTACTTTAACTCCTTTTATGATGTTATTGGTTACTCTTTACCTTTTCACTCTGTTGCACAAGATGCTACGAATGTACCATGACTTCAATAAAGTTGTATGATAAAAGCATGTATTTGTTTTTTAAAGCTCTTCACAATCACCCTAAAATGCTATTTAGCCAACTCACCATCAAAATAAAAAAAAAAAACAGCATTGACTTAAGTAGCTGTTTTGATGAAAAATAAACTTCTTTCTTTATTTACCAGCGGGAAAAGGTGGTATTTTATTTATTTTGATCAAAAGTGGACCAAATATTATACAAATAAAATGTATTCATTTTTATTTTAGTATTTAGGGGACAAACAAGATTTTTTATTTTTATGTCGAGTTGTTTTTTTAACTGTAGGAAGGTAGCGCTGCCAACCCTAACCCTATGACGCAACAAAGTATGGTTCATTTCATTTATGAAGTGCTTTACCACCACCAGTCACAACAGTTCAAATTGCTGAACACAGTAAAAAAAAGACCAAATAAATATTAAAACGTAGATAAAAACGCACAATAAAGAAGATAGATTTAAAAAACATACTAGATAAAAAATAAAACCACATAAAAGAGACTAAATGAGCTATGATTCAGTGGCATGTGGACTAGTCCACATCTGCTCAAGCAAGCAGACTAGGTAAATGCCCATGGGTCCACCAAAGCAAAAAGATCAAACGCAGTTCAAGTCATCCTAAGATTGCGAGCAACACCAGCTTTAAAGCTCAATACTGTGCTTGAGCTTCGAATATCAAGTGGAGGTTGATTCCAAAGTTTCGGTGCTAAAAATGCAAAAGCACTTTTGCCATGAAACATTAGCTTGGCCTGAGGGACCATCAGTAGGTTCTTGTCAGAGGAGCAAAGGGCACGCTGTGGCACATATTGTACTAGCAACTCAGCAAGGTAGGGTAGTTCTGTTCCAAATGTGGTCCTCGTCCTTCCATGCTCAGTAAAACCGACTTTCTAGCCAAGATCTTACTTGTCAAGTACGCAAGAACGTACCAGTGTACTTGGTATTGAGAAACAAACTATGCAATAGGAGCAGTATGTCAGACTGTCAAAATGAACTCTGACATGTGGCCTTTTTCTACTAGTACCTACTCAGCGTGGCTCGACTCGGCTCTGCATGCATTGCTGTGGTTTCAAATGTACTGTGCTAGGCTGAAACCACGACATCAGGGGATTGTTGGCCACAGATTGGCTAGGGAGTGGAGTCACCAAAGCATTTAAGAAACCAGAAACCACCAGATGAGTAGACCGTTTCCAATCATGAGGCAGGCTGTTAATGAAGCCAATACCACAAGGAGGTGTAGCGGCATGACTGCAGAGAGATCCAAACAAAATCATACATTCTAAATCCTGTAGCTTGCCCCAATCATCTGCCATCCCCACATCACACCACTAAGACACAAACCTGCCCGACCTTCTACTGTGCCGATCATTACGGCGCTGACACTACCTCCATAGGTGGCTTAGAAGCATTACAGTGGTACGTTAATGTTAACCTGCCTCACACCAAGATGAACACAATACATCCATGGCCGGGTATGAAGTGTTTGTGACAGAGGCTTCATCGTTCTTGTTGAGTAGTTAAGAATTATCAAAAGAACTTGGTACGCTGAAGTATGAGATTGAACCATTATTACACTAATATAACTCAAGTATTGTTGTTAAATGTCTTCACTTTAAAAACATCTTAACATTTAATCAAGAAGACATTGTGAACGTGGCCCAAGATTCCCTTCAAACAACTTTGGCTTGCTTATTCATTGACACTGTTTGACCATTTCTTTTCAGTCATTACGCTCTGCAGCACATGACTGAAGTTTAATTGTGAGAAAGTCTGGACAAAGCCAGAACAGATGTAGAAGGAAATGCTAACTGCAGCTCCATTGATGACGCAAAACAAAATCAGGTGCAAAACAAAGAAAAAAGCAGTAAAAGTTCATTCTGCATAATATTCAACTATCTTTAGACATACAATAAACAGAGTTTGGTCAAATATTGCTTACTGTTGGAATCTCTACATAAAAAAACTCTGAATTTAACATTCTGGCCACATCTGGTGTAAATGACAGAGCAATACCAGCCTGGATCCATTACACTTCATTACTGTTTGATTAGGACTGAGATAAGCCTTAAGTGGCTCTGCTCCACAAATGAGTGAGAAGTGATAACTGGACAAGCTAACTTCATTATAAGGCCCACCAACATCCATCTGTACTTTATTCTTATTCACAAATTAAGCAAAGCAGACAACTAAACCAGTCTCCTGACAGAAGTATCTGACTCGGAGACGCTTTTTCAGATATTCAAACCCACAAAGACGTCTCCATGGATGCAGATTCATTTTTAAACCACATGCCTGGAAGGAATAATTTTTCATGCCCTTAATCCTGGGAGAATCTACCTCTAACTGCCTCCAACAAAATCCTTTTCAATTATTTTATCTTTAAACAACACAAAACAGAAACCAGAAAGTGTAATATATGACTGACAGGTGCAAGGGTCAAAATCTGGTTTGTATCCATCAAAAAAAAAAAAAAAAAAAAAAAAAAAAAAAAAAACGCTGATACTTACAGGTACCAAAACAAAAATAATAGGGCTGATTTTGAAAAATGATACTATCAAGGTGAAGCCTTTCTCCAGAGACCCAGAACTCAGAATGAAGCCCCTCTAAGACTCTTCCACACAATTTATGGTTCAGTGTGTGTGTGTCTGAGTGCTGTGTGGGAAGCTTTCACACCCAGTGAGATTTAGAGGTTAAATGCTTGAAAAGATTTAAGGCGACAACCTTGCAGAATCTGACAGATGAAGGAATGTTCCAAATTACATCGTTTTCATCACTAATCAGTAAATTCTTGATGTAATATTCAGATGTATTATTTTAAGTAAGCCAAACTATTTCAAGGCTGCAAGTAGATAAAAGGTGAAAAATGCCACCTCTGAATAATCTGATTAATGTCACACTTCGTAAGCGAATAAGGTCGATCTGCTGTTTTTTTTTTCTCGTGACAAATACATTGATGTCACCAACACCCTTCCTCATAAACCTCTTGTTTGTTGTATTTATTCAATCAGTTTGAAAGTTTTGTCTCCCTGAGTAAATAGCCAGAGACCATCTGTTGGAGTAGGGGGATAGAGGTGGTGGGTTAGAGGCTTGAGATAAACAGCTATAAATCAGAGGCCTGACAGTGGCAGCGCTGCTGATATATGACAGGCAGGCAGAAGGCACCTCAGTGAAGGACGCACAAGCTAAGACAAATACAGGGCCTATCTGAAGGGAAGGCAGCCAGGGAGATTGGTATTTTTCTAATGCGATAGAGGTTGGCTCTACATTGATCCTTTCACTCTAATTAAGTGTGTTTAGCCTAAGGTCAGGATGAGCAAGGTAGAGGTGTTTTATGTCTGTCATGCTATAAAAACAGACGAGCTGGCTTAGGGTACCATGATAACAGAAGATGTGAGATAATTCACTAGGAGGAGAAAAGGAGTGAAACCACCACAACAAAGTCAACAGCTGTTTGAGTGTCACATTGTTACTTTCTGAAAGTGAAATAATGGATGAACTAAAGAATGCTTCTTGACAAGGTAGACTTAGACCTAAACTGGTGGTTTCTAGCCTGGTAAGCCATCCTATATATGTGAACATATAGCCTGGCCAAGACCCATGGACAGATCTTTGTCATGAGGCGAACTCTACGGTTGTCTTTCAAACTGTATCTGCATGCTATTGGACATCGAACAATGTGACATACTCACTGTTACAAATTTCAGTCAACAAGGCAGTCCGCCATACTCTTATCAAAGAAGATGCAAATATATCGTTTTCTAAATAAACCTCTATCTGCTCTTGACTCAAAGAAAAGCCAAAGGCTAAATAGTCCAAAGTTGATGCCAAAGCCGTTTCAAACAAGCCGTCACCATGTTTGTATTTTTAGTAACATCCCGCCCGCCACCATAGTGCTGTGATTAGCCCACCAAACCAATAAACCACCGTGATTGGACCACTACAAATGTCAGTCAATGGGCAGTCTGCCATACATTGTGGAAGAAGCAGGGAGAAAGACGCAAATATCTTTATTCTAAATAAACACACTGTGATTGGCCAGCTACAATACTGGCTGGGGCTGCGGAGGTTTCAATGGAGCACTGCTAGACCGTCATGCAATGCAAAATTTTTTGGTTTCAGCTACATAATTTTGAGGCCTGTATGATGCAAAATGTGTCAAGATTGTATAATATCTAACTCAAAGTCCTGGGCTGCATGTACTTGTGAAGTCTAGACAGTCCAAAGTTGATGCCAAAGCCGTTTCAAACGCTGATAAAGCGCTGTGATTGGCAAGACTCAATTTGGTTCAGGATCATATATAAGTACAGATCTTTTCTTAGTTAGATGACTCCAAAGCACTTTACATTACATTTTGTATCTGAAGGAAGGCGTGGCTTTCTGAGAGATGTTGGTAAATACTCAGAAACATGTCAAATTCTGATTTGCCAAACTTGGCCAGAAATCATAACAAAGAAGTTTAAAAAAACAAGAATTACTTCCCGAGTAATTCAGTTTCCAGCTGACCCCCAATTCGGCCAAATCAGGAAAGAAGCCTCTTTTGAAACAAACTCCTTAGACCTTAAGTCAAAACCTTTCTGCGAAGCTGCAAGTGATTACAGACACAACAGCTCTTTTCAGAGCTACTTCAACTCAGACATCCACCTTGGACACCTAATCTGTAGACCCCGGGTTGCATCTCATGATCAGGAAAGCTGAACTCAGAAGAAGCTACTAATCTCTGAGTATCGTGGTTTCGACGCCTGGTGACCTCACCACTCTGACCGCAACCCTCCCGACCGCCGGGAGCAACTCAGACAACGGTATCGTAAGCCTGCATTCTGGTGTCTGATGACGTTTTTATCAACAAATAACTCTCTAGTTTATAACAAACAACAAATTATTTTACACCCAGATTTCAAAATTTCTCTCAGATACAAAGAACGGTTGCTACAACATTTAGCTTCCATCACAGCACCTCACTACCACCACACCACATCTCCTTACTCATAACGTGTCATGTATTATTAGCTTAGGAAAAAGAATTAAATTCATTTTATAAACTATATACTGACTCTGTCTGAATTAATACGAAGTATGTTTATGGTCCCTGAACAAGCAAACCCCCCTAAAATCTTCTGATTAAACATTCAAAGATCAATCAGATTGATATTTCATATTTGAATGGAATATCACGTTATTAGCCATAATAAATATGTATTAATAGCTACAATAAGATGTGCCAACCAATCTACCAAAAAATGACCTAAAAGTCAGTACTCAGACGAAATATATACTACAAGTTAAATCTTTTACTCTAAATAACTAGTGTTTGCAGAAAGAATACAAATCATTAATTGTAATCTCTTTTGTGATTTGTTAGCACTTAATATGCGTTGTAATTACTCTGTTTTGAATTAATTTTAGCTCAATATCTGTAAATTAGCTGATGCAGCAATTGGAGTCGACCCCAAATTTTAATGAGCTATAAATGTACATCCAGTAAAGACTTTTTAAGCATTTCATTCACATCTATATAGTTATCTTTAACAGATTTAAGTTTGCACCAAAGGTTCTAAGTAAAAATCTTGAGTAATCTCTTTGGACCCAATACATGGTCCAAAGGTTTAAATTACAGCCATTTTTGTTCTCTAAGATAGTTTGGTGTATTTTATTAGGTTGACCCTCAAAAAACAAAACAAAACAAAAAAATAAATAAAAAAAACATCACACTGGGAAAATGAGGAAGTAGTGCATGAAAAATATGGCTTGTTTGAAATGGCTACTAGGAGAAAGCTTATTTTCTCTTGGTAATTTTTGCATGCAGTCAAAGCAAATTATTGTTTGTGTTCTTATTTCTGTTTCTTTCTGATTAGCAGCCTCTACGGTCCTCTTGTTGATAATTATGGAAACACATGCCAAACAGAAATATATTAATTGCTCTTCTCTCTTTGTTTATCTCCTTTCTACCCCACAGCCACTTCTAACACCATCTCCATCTATTAGTTTTCTTTAGTTCAAAGGCTTGAACAAGCGGTGGTCAAATGTGATGGGTCTGAGAGATCTGCAACCGTGGCTGAGCTCCCGATGTGGAGTGACAAGGTCGGCTCATTTTTCTGGGCCTGCTGTGATCCTAATGGTTTCCTTGACAAAGGCTTCACTTCTATCAGCAGCTAAGCCAAACAAAGATCCATTCCCTTAGGAGTCTGCAGCATCAGCCTGACAGATATGATGGATCATTGGATCATGTTGACCCTGACAAATCAGACCTCTTTATCAGCTTTGGACTACTGGGTTCTGGGAAGAAACAAGGACTTGTTTGGTGGAAATGTAAGATTGGCACAAGTGTAGGAAAAACGTTAAGATATTTTAGTTTGTCAATCTCTACTTCATTCTGAGGAGCCTTCACTAAAACAAGAAGGTTTTCAAAAGATCACCAACATATTACTTCTTCTTGCTTGTAACCCCTTCTTCTTCTACACTTTGGAAACGTCGACCTATTTTTATATGCATCACCAAATATCCTGATTCTACACTGCTTGAGACCAGATCAAACTTCTTATGACAGTTTTTGGTTTTTGTACTCAACAAGTAATAGTTGCAATTTCCTCCTCAGCGAGTAGCTTGAGATTCCTAAAGTTATTTTTCTGGCTCAGTGCAGTCCACTGGGAATGATCAAACCCTTTCCCAATTTTAAATCCAGGCCAAGAACATCAGTGGTAGCCTCCCATCTGTGCTTTGATCCTACGTCATAGTTTAAGTCATGTGTTTGGATGTCAAACACCATCCGAGGGAGCAAGAGCATGACTTAAGTGAAGTGGTTTATAGTTTCTTTTGATGTTCTTCGGTATTTTGATAAGAACTGTGAACAGAAAATTTACAAAGACTATATGAAAACATTTTGTTAGACAAATGGTTATAGCTGCTACATGTTAAAGTGAAACTACAATGGTTCGGTGCATGGCTATACTGTAGAGCTCTCACTTCACCGCTACAGTGGTATAAAATACAAATTGCTTGCTTGTGTTTTCTCAGGTGTGCAAAATCTGCTCATTATTGCCATCAGATCTTAATGACGTTAAAAGACTTTGATTAACAACGGGATGGCTGGTTCTGAACTGCTGTGAAGCAGAAACATGAAGGGGATGCAGTGCAGCTGCTGATGAGGATGATCTAAGGACATTCACCAGACTAAACAATGACCAGAGTGGATTTCACACTGGGCATTTTAGTGGCTGAACTTGGGAAATTGGAAAAACGAGCACCTTGTAGTTGGAGAAGTTCTGAGGCTGGATATATTATTCTGGACAGGGCTTGTCCTGTTATCAAAAGGCCACATGATCCCGTGACAGTACTCTCTTTTTAGTGCATACTCCTCAAAGCTGAACGTAACATGAGAAACCGGGGAGGAGAAAATCCCAGCCATCTTTTTGTCCAGTGTTAACCCTCTTGTTGCCATGCCATCACATTTTTCTCTTTATTTCCTTCTCAGAAATGTACCACACCTTTACCCTTCTTTTATACCATCTGCCATTCAATCATCGTAGCTTTTCTCATCGCTTGGCTTTAGTTGTCTCTAAATTCTTTCCTTTTCCCTGTGCCCACATCAAAACCCTGGACAGAGATCACTGGAACATTCCCGGACAGCTTGCGGAGAACACCTGTGTGTGCATGAGTGCGGGCAGTGTATGCATCCATTTGTTAATGCTGTGTGATATGTACATGGATACTTGAGGAACGACAGAAAAAATGTATTCAGATCCCCTCACCAAATCGTTCCTCACTTTCTCTCAAGATTTCACATCCTCTTCCACATCAGAGGCACGGATAAAGAGGCAGTGTGTGCTTGGCAGCGGCTGAGCCGTAGTCTGACATGACGTTAATTTCTCTGAAGTAGCACTTGATCTTTGCCGGGACATTTCTCGTGCAACAGTGTGGCAGTTCGAAAAGTTAGAGCTGCTAAAAGAACTTCAAGGGTTTCAGTGGGATTCCTCCGTGCTTCCTGGTCATGCGAGCGTGCCTTAATGTTATGGCGATCGTAATTCCTACGGTGTTTCGTGTTTTCTTTTGTGTGTCTTCAGAGCATGTTGAGAGCGCTGAAGGCTTGAGTTAGTGGAGTAACGGCTGTGGGGCTCACCCAAGGGAACAAGTCTTCTCTGACATGGGAAGCCATAAATAAGGGCCTGGGGCACAATGCCATGTCATGCGTTACTTGGGTTGAGGAGGAGTGCTTTATCCCCCCCACCCCTGAGCTGCTGAGCATGGCACCTCCTAGGGTTGAATACAAAACACATGGGCAGAGGGCGAGGGGCAACAGCATCGCTGTATTTCTGCCCCGTCAGCAAAGGACCTCAGAAACTAAGCACCAACAGACTGAGCTACATAACTTTACCTCAATATAATATCAGTAGAAAACCTAACGGAAACAGATTTGCAGAATAAAATCACAGAATTTGAAGAATTTAGTGTAAAGTCTTAAAATGTGAGCAATTATATACAGTGTTTACAAATTAGTACACCTTTTCAATATGTCATTACTTGGCATTGATACAAAATAAACACAATAGATTTGATAGATATTGCATTTATCTGCAATAAAAATCCTACAACGCACGTTTGATGCTACATAAATAAATCAAGGCATAAGGGCATGAAATACAGCTCGACATATTAATTAGCACTTTAAAATCTGCTTGTGAGTACATCATAAACTGCCTTCCTCTATTGTTGAAAAGTGAAGCCACAACATGAGTGCACTCCCATGTTTCTTCTCATTTAAGATGCAGATCGGAAAGCCCCACCTATTCATCAGCGTGTAATCACGATGCTTTTGTCCAAATTATCGTGTGAACATACAGCTCCAAGGTAGGAACTGTGTTAATCAACAGGAAATAAACAGGACTAAAAGCTTGTATTAGAAAAAGCCACTTGAAGAAGAAGTGTTTTGTTTTGGCTTCAGCTTCTGGATTGCATTCAGACACAAAAGTCTATAAAAATATTCAATAAGAAAACATCTACTAAATCATTTTTTCCTTTAGGTTTTCTTAAAGAATGAGCCATATCTGTACTTAAGTCTTCATGCTTTTAAGCAATCGTAGTGAAGACTGACTAAACACAATGAAACATTCTTGACTAATAAGAGAAAGTATGACACTTTCCATCATGAACTTCCTTTTATATAGTTTTAAAACCTACTTCTTTTTCTGACTTCATCTTCTCACTTCATCATGTGGCACTTTAGTTAACTCAGTTTTAACTGCACTTCATAAGAAAATATTAAACAGTCCAAATGTATTGGAAAATCTGAATCTACCACAGGAAGTTAGAGTGGGGAATAACTGTATGTTTATCTATTTTCCATTTTGCCAACTTTTTCCATGACAGCTGATGACTAAGTGGATGAGATAAGGTGCATGAGGAATGCATTAGTGATGGTGCTAAAGCCTGGGATGATACTGGCTATGATGAGAACAGCAGTCTCTGAGTCTGTGAATCAGTGAAATACTTCCCAAAAATATCTGTATGGATTTTCACGAACGAGCCACCTATCAGCGTTAGTGACTAGAGACAGTCGGGGTGGAGTACCCTTTTTTGACTCATCAGAAGAGCTAAAAATAATGATTTAATCACATCCAACATGTTTACTGATGACCTATTAGACAATAGAATAGAATAGACTTAACTGATCCCACAGTGGGGAAATTCACTTGTTACAGCAGCACAAACAAGAGAATAATTTGAAGAAAAAGAATAACAAATGTACATGTATAGACACACATAGGCAGGAAGCTATTACTGTTAACTTTGACCACTAAAAACTACAAATAAAAAAGAAAAACTTGGGTTCCAGAACTATGTAGCACACTGACACAGACATACTATGTAAATCTGGTATTGCACAAGCATTGAACACATACTTAATATTGCACTGATGTTATTGTCTACCAGGATAATGCCAGTACCAGTTAAACTGAGGAGTTACACAGTCTTACTGCAGAGGGGATGAATGACCATTCTGTTTTACATCTGGGATGTCTCAGTCTGCCTCTGAAGGAGCTGTCCATGGTCTCCACAGGGGAGCGCAGTGGGTTGGAGGGGCTCTTTAAGATGGAGGTCATCTTTACCAGCATCCACCTTTCACACATCTCCTCAACTGAGTCCAGTGGGCAGCCCAGAACTGAGCTTGCTTTGTTAAATAGCTTGTTCAGTCTCTTCCTGTCTCGGTCAGAACAGCCTGCACTCCAACAGACCACAGCAGAGTGGATAACAGAGCCAACAACAGAGTGATAATATTAATCAGACTTAGCTGACCTTTTGTTTATATCAATGAGTAATGAACATACTGTGTAAAAGATAGTTCTGCATAATGTCCATCAGTGACCCCAAAGCAACGCCACCAAGCCATACACCCACCTGAAGAGATCCACCAGGGGCAGAAACCTCTATAATCCTGAACAATTGGACTCAAATTGCCCTGGGGGAGATGGAAAGAAAAGCCAGCCTTCAGGCACTCGCCCTCTTATCAGGACAGAGATATTGATCGGCCCCAGGGGGTGTCCCATTTCTCCTTTCTGCACCTGCCAAACTGTTCTTCTTTTCTATTTTTCTGCTAGTGACAAAAATGGACCAAATGATTCTTACAGTTGCGCTTTTCACAATAATTGGCCCTGTTTTGTATTCAAAATGACAAATGCTTAGAGGACAGTAGTGTTTTGTGGGGATGCAATTGAGAAGGATGAGGTTGCTGCTCCACTACCAAAGGAAAACAGTTTTCTCTATGTGCAGCTTGGGAACAAAGATCTAAATCGCTTTGTCAATTAGAACAAATAATTTCACAGTGAAGCCCGTACATCGCCAACGAGGATGTCAGTGTAGATGTCAAATGTCATTCAGTGTGTTTCCATGCATTATCAGAAAACCAAACTATTGCCTTAGTTTGACTGAAGTCGTTAAAAAAATATATAGGGCTGCATGGTGGTGCAGTTGTTAGCACTGTTGCCTTGCAGCAAGAAGGTTGCATGTTTGAAACTTGGCTGTGGAATTTCTGCGTGGAGCTGCACGTTCTCCCCATGCGTGCGTGGGTTTCCTCCAGGCACTCCGGCTTCCCCCACAGATCACAACATGCCTTATAGGTTAAAAGTCATATGTCGTTTTCGATAAAAGCGTCTGCCAAATAAATAAACATAAACATAAAATGCATGTAAACGCATTAGTCTGGCAGAAGTCGAAATGGTTGTAATTGAGCTTAAGTATCCAGAAAATGAGGTTTGTTTATTATTTATGTTTCTATAAGCTGACCGGAAGAATACTGACATGAAAGGACGCATGTCGCCATCTACCGTAGCAAAGTGGAACGCATTTGATTCAAAAATTTGGTTTTCTAATGTACATGTAAACTAGGATAAAGGCTCCCAGTTTTACCTTGATTATTGCCGTAAATCAGCTTAAATGCACTGACTGCTAATAGCTGGGCGTTTTAACAGTATTTCAATTATTTCTGAGTCAAATGTGATATATAACAACCACTCAAAAATGTACAATAAGCCGGTTCTCAATATAGTCCTGTGTATTTGCACTAGCTGTTTTGTCATTACTTTTAACATTTAATGTTTTAATTTGCTAATTTGCCCAATTTCATTTAATTTCCGATATTTGTAGATTTTATTATTAATAGGTATTGATATTTTGGCACTACTTGCATTTCTTTATAATGTATTGGAACGCATTAAGAGAACCATTTGGAGCAGCTGCTCAAATTTTGCTGTTACGTAACAATGAAAATAAAGGTAATTTTGATTCTGGCTGAAGTGATTCTCAGTTAAACCATTTAATGCCTTCATAAGGACAACGGCTGGTTGTTTGAGAATGATAAACATGTTCTGTGGGCTTCTGTATAAAAAAGCTGGACAAAAAGAACAAATTCCAAGACTTAAAAAGTTACATTTTGTTGAAAAAAATGAGGAGCTTAGGTTGTCTTTTCAAAGCAAAACCCAATTAAAAAATACCTGAAGCCATAAAGACATTTGGTCAATGTTCTGATACATGAAACGTGGCAGTTAAAATAAAAATCATAACAATGCTTGAAGCATTTTTCTATTATTCAGATCCTGTTTTTTTACTCGATATTTTTCTGACCGTTTCTTTGCCATGCAACACAGCCCCTACAGACAACAATTATTTAGTTTGCATTCAGTTTACTCGTTTCAAAAAAGTTAATCGGAAAGTGTTTCCAATTTGTAGATTTACATGCCAGTTAACACATTTTCAGCAGTTAATATAACATTTTTCCTGAGAACTTAAAAATTAACGAGCCCAGTTTGATAGATGAAACCTAACTAATTTAAAGCCTCTTTACTCTCTAAGCCATATAAATGAGGGGAAAAGATTTACAGGACTGACTTATTGCTGCCGAAAGGCAAGTAAAGAGAAACTCAGAAAAGTTGTGTTTGAAAGGGTTAAGACAAAAGGGCATAAAACTGAGCCTCAGCTTACAGTGACAGCTACCAGCTGCATGCAATAATCTGCAACCCTTCATCATGACCCGTTCATATTTTTTGTGTCAGACACATCCGGGTGCACGAGAGCATCCGGTAAGAAGAGATCTGGCAGTCAGACAGCGTTTTACACTTCGTCGCTCCCTTAGCTCAGTTTTTTGCAATTTAATCACTCCGCATTCACCCGGGAACGCCTGTAAAACATTTGCACTGTTATAATTTGCGATGAATCCCCACACAGCTAGCGAGTGGTTGTGATTAGCCAGCATGCTCTTCTGGATCTACAAGTGGATTTCATCTCGTGTAAATCTTGAAAGGGTCTCAAGTTGTCATCTAATGCGTCTCAGCCCCTAAAGTGTTATGAAAGCCCAACGTTTCTTAGGTAACTGATAGTGTACACAGCTGACTATGTTCAACGTTTGTTTCGTGAAAACAAATTCCAGCCCGCGTATGTAAAGACGACGACCATGGTAGGTAAAACTCCTCCAAGCAGACAAGCAGATTGAGGGAATCTCATTTTCCAGAAAACATGTGTCTTTGAACATGTTAGCACATTTTTCCTGATGCAGGCTAGCTTGTTGGAAATGTTCATAAACATCAGGGAACATTTTCAACAGAAAAAGTCGTATTATGGATTATGTCTGCAAACATTTGATGTGTGCCAAGGCCAGAGGCAAGAGTGGCTGACGTGATAAGAAAACACAGATTAAGAGTGACTGGCTGGGCCTCACATGGAGAATTAAAGCAGCATGACATGATCAACTACAGGGGAAAAGGAATGACAGGCAAAGGGAGTGAACTAAGCCTTGTAAAATGACAGATGATGTTTTAAAGGATCATTTAATTGTTTATAAAAGTCGCTAAAATATCCCGTTCCTGTTTTTCCTGCAGTAGCAGAAGAAAAGCTGTTATCCATTGTTTGCCAGTGCCACCGAGAACGTATCCACTAAATGAGAGTGAGCAGTTAATTATCTATGGACAAGTCTTTACGAGCAACCTCACACATTTTTACAACACTGCAAACAGAGAGTAAACACCGGGACGGCGCTGTGCTTTAACGGGAGATTAGAGCCCAGCTAATGAGATAGCGGACAGTAAAACAGTGAGGAGAATTGTAAAAGTGGGCACATAGACGGGCCTGAGGGAGGGATCAGACATTAGAGTCCAACACAGCATGTGACTGACAAATGATTGAGGTGGGGTTTCTCATTTCTACGGTCTTCTCAGTGGTGTCAATGTAAAAAACAGACTTTCAAAGGTAAAACACGGAAAGACTCCCCCCCGTACAATCACCATCCATTCCTCTACACATTGACTCCCTCTGCACCGATGTTGTTGTGGTTGGGTCTGTGAAACAGGGGTCAAGGTACTAATGGAGGACCTTGTGGCCTTGTTTGGCTCTAGAAAACACCCCTGCCACACACCACCATCACCACTGCTCCCTTCTCTCTTATAAATCAAGCAAGCTTCATTGAGAGTGTCAAGAGTCCCCTGATGTCCAGACCATGTCTCATTTCAAAGTTGTATATGAAGGCCCACATGATTCCACGTTTACTCTCTAAACACGAGGAAGACATTCATTTAAGAGTGGATGTGTGACTAGGACAAAATTAGAGGAATGTGTTTTGGTTTATGGACTTTTTGTGAGTAGAGACAATGTCCCTTTTGGGGGAAAAGAGGACTTCTACAATGAACGTTTATTCAGTAATGATGCTGCATCAAACCAGCGTTATGTTAACGTCACTACTGCATTACTCAAACGTGGCACAACCATGTGTGTGCATTTTTAGGCTACATAAATTCCATCCATCCATTTTCTGAACCCGCTTTGTTCAAGTAAGGGCGGGGGGGTTGGGGGGCTGGTGCTACATAAATTGGTTTAACTTAAAACACATCTTCACTTCTTCCACTCTTCATGGTAGCTACAGAAATATAAACTGATCCCTGAGATCCCCTTGAGCCTGTTTGGGCTGAAAAGACATCTATGCGACCTGACAACAGCTTCAAAGCTGGACTGAAAATAACCAAAAAGTTAAAGTTTGGTAAATTTCAAAAACAAGGTTTAGACACTACGTTGACCCCTTTGTTTAGCGAAAACCATTACGAATGTGGAAATACTGCAGATGTGGAAATCAAACCCAAAATCTCATCTTTTCTTTTTTTTTTTTTTTGAAATTCAAGTTTTTATTGAACTTTCTTTTAGGGGCTGGTACATAACAGCCTCAATAGATACTAAACATGGAGGGACTAAACATACAGATATAACAGTTGATTTTGGATACAGGTCCCAATCATATAACTCTTGCAGACACGTAATGTCGGAATAACAGCAGCCACATAACGCGCTTGATTTCACCCAAGGCCTTTGTCTGTCTTTAAAAAGTTCCAGAATCCATCCCAGTGAGAAGTTCCCTCTCTGTTGTCTTCACTCATTCTACTGAGCATACATTCATATGATGCAGATTCGGCCATTGCACAGACCCATTCCTTAACCTTAAGGTTAAGTTAAGGAATCTCATCTTTTCTTGAATGATACCAAGGTCCCCTTCAGCCTGGATGAAAACTACAACTACTAATAACTACAACTTCACAGAAATTAGTCTTTGCAAAGTGTTGAGGGGCTTATCAGAAACACGATGAGATCCTAGCTGGAGGTGATAGATTCACAACAATGGTTACCATGCATAGAACTTAGCAGGATCATGAGGGTTCATAGGCTGATACTTAGGCTCCTGTTCTTGTTTTGAGCTTGGTGCGCTACCAGGTGTGTTCCAGTCACAGGTTTATGACTGACGTTTGATTCACAGCTCTTGGACAGCTTGCTATATGTGTGACCAAAACCACCACACATTTGACTTCAGCAAATTCTGGTTGAGCAATTTGATGCCATTCAACAGGCTGGAGAAGTTGTGGCTGCCTTTGGATCTCCCACACATTGCTGAGCCTCCTAACAGTGTAACGCAAAGAAAGTTTAAAATGTCCACTCTGGTTTTTTTCTATTAATGTGTAAAAGTAAAATTAAGCATCCCAAAACAAAAGTGAATACCAGCAGAATGTTAAAGGGAATTTGGGAACATTATTTGGGGTGCTAGGTACCCTTAGCTATGTGTCTCGTTTCGCCTATGCATGATACTTATGAGTTATACTTCATAGTGAAGGTGACTAATCAGGCTTTTAATCAATAAGAAGCTTTGCTACAATAAAGAAGCAACTAACCAAAAACAAATGTCCTTGTTTTTTATTTTACCACAGCTTTGCAGAGGATAGGGTACTGCCTTAAAATGCAACATTTTACTAACTGGCATTTTATGATCTGCTTAATATTATTAGAATACAAGTGGATTGAGTTGACTGTATAAAACAGGGACGATGGAGTTTACACGTTGGACCGCGCATGGAACTGCATCGTCGGAGAGGGGAGAGTGGGCAGCAGAGGGCGACAACGTCCTCTGCTGCCCGCGGATAAACGGAGAAGGAAGTGACACCACCATCAGCGTCAGCCTGAGGAAGTTTGCAGCCACAAACGGAACGTAGCGGGAAAACAGGTAAACAAAACTGATCTGTGTTTTAAAAAAGAACTACAGCATGGAATTAGAGATACGACACAGCAAGAACACACCTAAGCTGTATAAAACAGGTTTTGAATTTGGAATTCTGATTGGATTTTACTATGAGCAGGAGTTGTTGGCTTCATTTTGTAGTGACTTAATTACAATCTTAAACTACATAAATTAGTGATGTCCAAAATTACCGGCTTACCATCATCATTGGCCGATATTGGTATCAAAATGTAATCTTGGAAATGATCAGAAATGGTTTATACTCTTTTATCGACAACTTTTACATACCATTCACATTTTATACACCACACTCTTCAGATTGTCAGGTATAACTTTTGAGATATTTTTGTTATATTACCATCGATTTATATCGATATTGGAAGTTAGGGGTTGGACTACATCAGTGTACAGGACATCGGTAAATACAACAATATCAAAGATCTGTATACACAACCAGCCCAAACACTTAAAAGAGCAAATCACCCCCCAAATCTACTATTTTTTGCTGATGAACTATATTAATGAGTGCCTAATAGTGCTGTAGACACATGTCATCAATAATTTGGCACTTTAGTGTATCTTAGTTAAAATTTAAATATTCTGCCTAACTCTGTCAGTGTTGCGCCACCGTCACGCAAAAACTGCACCACATTTGAATTTAAATATGCCATCCCTATTGGCTAAGAGGTACACTATGAAGTTAGCTGGTATATTATGATGTATTAATGTCGTTGTGAGCCTGTGTGTGTGTATTTGTTAGCGGCTCCGCCCTCTCGGTCTGCCTGGCAACAGCATTTGTTGCATTTTTCAAATATGAAGTGGGAGTGGAGTAAGACTCTGGTGACTTGCTAAGTTGCATGGACTAAATTTAGCCAGGTATTCATGCCTAAATGAGGTCTTTGGTGAAATCAAGTCTAGCACTCCAGAGGGATCCTGACAATTGTGGTTTCTTCTAGCAGATCTTCTTTCTAAAGAAGATCTATGTGAATGTAACACAACATTTAATGTTTGTTTTGTGACAACTGATGGAATTTTTGAATATGCTTCTATTATATCCAATAAAAAATGTTATGAATTCATTACAGTTTCACTTGTTTCTCCAACATCTTCCAAACTCACATTTATGTAGCGAGAGTGTGGTTTGCTTATCTCCTTTAAATGCAAAGGGGTGGGCTGAATTTACATTTAAAACAGAAAGCAAGCTGTCACTTGTGATTTTCTTTAGAGGATTATAAAGATAATGTTTGACGCAGGCAGACAGAGTGTTAACTTTAACTGCAGGGGTATGTGACACTTCGGTCGTAACTTGTGTTAACCCCCGACGTGACTGATGTTGTTGAGGGTCTCAAAGTGTCTGCCGTTTGAGGCCTGAGAATGTATTCACATCCAGATGAGAGGGAGGCGGGTCGTGGCTATTGGGCCGAGACAGACGGAAAAACATTCCCCAGTCGCTACGGTCATCGTTTTAACTCCGCATGAAGCCAGAGAGAACAGATACGAATGTGGGGCATTTAACAATGCTCGAGCTACCAGACGATGAAGAGTTAAAGTGAGACACTCTTCAGAATGTGGTTTTCAGCCTCATAGTTGCAAATGGGTTTAAACAAATCACTTGTCCTAATTTGCTTTCAGGTAGGAGACTAATCATGAACAGACCTGTCAACAAAATCTGAACCTCTAATCTCAGTAATCGAGCTGCACATGGTGGAGATTAAAACATTTATGATATTCATGGTGTTCCACTCATGATCTGATTTCATTAACTCAGAAAATAAAGGAACCCATTTATAACCAACAGTGCTGGTCTGTTGTGAAGATAAGTTCTTGTTTTTAATTGTTGCTGTTATTATGCCCTTCAGCTAAACCTATATGAATGTAATAATTACTGTCAGAGTAATTTATGCCATGGGTCCAGTTGTAGGAATGCAAACCTAAAGTCAGAGAAACTAACTTCCAATTATGAAAGAAACCTTTGCAGAGCAAAACCCAAACTGCACAACAGATCATGTTATCTCCACAGGTGACACATCTCACATTTTCAGAAGGTGATGCAGAAGAACAAATTAAATATGTGGCCCTTATCTGGGGACATTTTCAGCAGTGCTGCTATCACTCAGCATCAAATGGCATTAAGTTAATGAGCCTGTGACACTACAAAGCATGGTAGGTAGCAGCCTGACTGTTCGGATCCCTCCCACAGAGGTGGTGAGTAAGGAAAGGTGTGATGCCTTTATCCAAACCAAATCTGTGCGTGAGAGCGATCACACATGGAGCTTTAATGGCACTGAGGGCTGCAAGGCCACTGCCAAACATCGTGTCCCTCTAAGTATCAATGCAATAATGAATCCAGCACTTTTGGAGAGTTTTAGCACTCACACTCACAAAGGTGAGTGGTGCACTCACAAAAACACAAATTCATTATATGAAACAATGATAGTTATGAAATTTCTTCCCATCATTTGAACAACAAAAGTTATTGTCACCCATAAATATGATAAAAGCTAAATTAGGAGTCTATGAATAGCTATATGTATTAGGGCCTCAGGCAACCAAAGATTCTATCGCAATTAATCGCACAAGTTTCATAGTTACCTCATGATTAATCGCAAATGTATTATTATTAATGTACCATAACATGACAGTTTCATGTTTCTAATGCTGTTTTAAGTTATAGGAACAAACAAATATGCTTATTTTAAGCAAATGTATGTTTGTTGTTGCAATAACCCAAAACAATAACAAATATCGTCATGCGCTTGTCACTGTGGTGCCCAGAGCTGCATGAACAGTTTGTTTGGCAGTCACTCCCGCAAACATTGCTCATGAAGCAGAAATGCCTTGTTGCTATTCACAAGTTTATAACTTCCTCTCTCGTATCACGTTGAGGCTTGGTGTTTCGTGTGCACACGCAGAATGTGTGTGTGTGTGAGTTTTTGCTATCCTGTGTAAATATGTAGTCTGGCAACAAACCATTGAAACAACTCACTCATATGGGCAGAATCCACAGTCTTTCAAACTGTCTGTATGCAATTGGTCGGCACTAGGATCAATCAGAGCAACAAACAATGTGACGGAGCTCTGGAGTTAAGCCCGCCCAACAAACAGAATATTGTGATTCGACAGAAGTGTTTTGGACAATGGTAGACCTGCTGATGCTACAATGGAGTATGGCTTGACAGACCTTTAGAGCAAAATCTTTTTGCTGTTGTCTAGAATTCTAGGTATATGTTAGCAGTAGATTGACATCAGAGCTCACCTTACTGGACTTTTTTTTTTAACTCACCAGTATTTTAGTCCTTTTGCAAGAATATGATTTAAAGTCTCCATACACTGTGATCCTCTACAAAAAATAACCTACATGCTATAATTTGAATTCATTTTGTAGTAATTATGGTATCTTCGGCAAATGTTTGAGTGAAAACTTGTTTCAGCAGATCCTTATTTGTTATAACTTGGAATGGAATCAGATCTAAAATATCTCAATCATGACGTCTCTAGATTTTATCATTTGAATTTATCAGGCATATGATTGTAGATCAGTGATAAAAAAAATGACATTTTTCTAATTTGTTTATATCTTTAATGATAAAGTAAATGACACTCATAGATCAAGGGTGTGTTTAGACACCAACCCTAACTCCTAATGCTCCATGGGGCTACTTAAAGCCATCAACACATTTTCTTAATGGCCAAGTTCATGTTTACTCTTTCCCCGTGGGTCATCTCTTCTTCTGTTGTGCAAAGAAAAAAAGAAATGGAAAAGAAACGAGTTTTCTGTCTCCCATCTTCTCACCCCTTGTCCTAATCAATCTTTTGTATGCCCACTTAATCAGTTTCTCCACTCGGTCTCTTCTTTTTCTCCTCATCCCTCTCCAGCCATTTACCCCCTTCTCTTTCCTCCTCCATCATTCTTTCACTACTCTTCTCCATTGTGGTCACACTCTAATCTCCTGGTCTGAAAGGTGTTTCCTGAGGAGGGCATGCGAGCAGACAGGTTGAAGTGATGGATCACTCTGTGGATGCTTCACTTTGTCCTCACTCCAGGGCGGGAACAGGGTGGTGATGGGAAGATGAAGTCCAGGCCTTGTTAAGCATTTGTACAGAAAAACCTTCCAGCTAAAACTATAAGTGACAGTCTGCAGCAACAGCCATCGGTGACTTCCTGTTGACAGCACTCTCTGCTTGAGGAGGAAACAGGTTTAGTCTCTTATTGATTTTTTAGCTGCTGTATAGGAGTGATCAAACACAGCTGATGCAAATCTCTGATCCACATTTATACGACTCTTCAGCAGATTAATTCGTACTAAGGCCGGTGATTTAGGACACCTCCAGGTGTTGAGTTTGGTTACACAACTCTGGCACATAAAGACGAGACAGACAAGACAGATAAGCAGGGAGGAGAAGCTGTCTGACAGCTGCTGGCTCGGTTGGGTAACAGTCCAGCAGGGACCCCCTGAGAGGAGCCCAGCCTGGGGTAACGTCTGCGTTCCAGTCGGGTAGGAAGACTTCAAACACAAGGCTTGCACAACCTCTGCCCTCTGCAGCTCCCTCTCCTGCTGTTCTCCTGAGCTCCATGGGGTATCTCTGAAGACCTGGCCAGCAGTGAGTTTTTCTATTAAACTCTACAACCCACGTCAGAGATGGGAACATTTCTGGCTTTATCAGCCACTTAAAGGAATGCAACTGTTTCATTAAGACTAAGTTTACTTCGGAACACAGGGTTAAGAGGGTGATATGATGTTTGTCTTTTGAAGTTGGACTCTTCTTACGACAATATGCCACGTGAGGGCAAATTACATTATTTGTGACTGTTATGGGTGTTTCTATTGAGGGAAGAAAGATGGCAGTACCTAGCCTGGCAAACCAAACTAAATAAATATATTATTTAGTTCCATTGATGGCTCTCGGTCATGGGGTAGGTTCTATCGTTGTCTTTTAAACATTATCTGCATGCTACTGGACAACAAACAACACAACGCATGTCGGTAAAGGAGGCAGTTCGCTGTTGAAGGCGAATTTACATCCTTTATTCTAAATAAATGACTTAAATGCATTTATCTGCTCCTGATTCTAATAAAGCCCCAAATAGCCCAAAATTGATGTAAAAGCCATTTCAAACAAGCTGTCGCTATCTTGTTCCACTTTGTTGCATCATCCTGCCCACCTGTGGAGAATAGAGGGCCCTGATTAACCCATAGAGCAGACAGAGCGCTGTGATTGGAAGAAGAAGAAGAAAATATAATTTCTATAGCGCCTCTCAAGATAGAAATCACAAGGCGCTTCACAAAAACAAAAAATGTAAAAATATAAAAAATAATTTAGAAAATGGTTAAAACATATATTTAAAATGAGCAAAAAATAGACAATTGTGATAACAAAAATTTAAGAAAGAGAGAGACAGAGACTAGGAAAGAGGGAAATCAGTGGATCCTGAGGAAGGTGGAATAGGTGGGGAGAGCAGAGTAAAGAGAGAGGGGTTGAAGAAGGTCATACAAAAGCCAGCTTGAACAAGTGAGTCTTCAGCTGCTTTTTAAAGGAGACCACTGAGTCCACTGATCTCAGGCTCAGGGGGAGAGAGTTCCAGAGTCTGGGGGCCACAGCAGCAAATGATCTGTCACCTTTGGTCTTTAGCCTGGTGCGCTGCACAACCAGTAGGCTTTGCTCACTGGACCTCAGGGGCCTGCTGGGGGTGTAGGGACTAAGAAGATCACCAATGTAAGATGGTGCTTGTCCATGTAAGGCCCTATAGACCAGAACCAGGATCCTGAAATGAACCCTGGAGTTGACTGGCAGCCAGTGAAGCTGGAGGAGAAGCGGGGTGGGGGTGGGGGGGGGGGGGGGGGGGGTTTGGAGGAATTGGTCAGAAGCCGAGCACAGGCATTCTGAACCACCTGTAGACGGTTCAGGGAGGTTCTGCTCAGACACGTGAAAAGAGAGTTACAGTAGTCTAAGCGTGAGGAGATGAAGGTGTGGAGAACTGTCTCAAGTTCAGAGCGGGACAGAATGGGACTCAGCTTGGCCCACCTTTGTCGACCAATCACAGCTCTCTATGGGTTTGAAACCCCTATAGAGAGCTGTGATTGGCCAGCCAGAATGCTGCTAGGGACTGCAGAGGTACCATTGGAGCATTCCTAGAACAAACTTGCAAAGCAAGAATTTGGTCTACTTCACTAGGCTAGGCAGTACCATGAAGCCATAATGCACAGTCTGGTACACTGCATTCTGGGAATTTAGATAGCACTTAATCAAAAGCAATGGCAAATTAGAAGCTGGAAAGAAGAAAAGAAATGTATCAGGATACGTATGTCACAAAAAGTTAGAGTTCGACAAACACAGATCTCCTTTTCAACAGGAGCAGGAACTTTGCTATCCTCAATTTTCTCAAAATTTCCCAAATCTGGGCACATCTTACAAGAAATGAATAGTTTTAAAAAAACTCTTATTACCTGAAAGAACAACACATTTTAATCTGAGCAGCACTATGATCAACATATCACATCCAATCAGTCAAAAAGTGCTTTTTCTACAGGAAACCCAAGCAGACACAGCTGACAATCTGGGAGACAGGGCCTCTGAGACCAGGGGTGTCTCAGCTGAGGACATTACTGCACGCAAAGCAGCCTCACGCACACAGATACACACAAGATCTTGTGGCAGACAACAGTCGCCCTGTCATCTTCGATTGCGGGCCACTCATGTTGGACCAGCAACACCTCACACAAAGCTCAGTGGGCTTGGCCCCCCCGGTATCCTGCTGCCGCCATGGAGGGACTGCCAGATAGTTACTTCAGCTCTACAGAACAAACATAGAAATCGGTCTGTCCAAAAAGCATGTAGTCATGTCAGAATAGAGCCGAAACGTACCTAAACCTCCAGGGGGTTCTGTCTGGACTGGAAAATAACCAAGTGAAAATCTGACTGAGTGGGGTGAAAATAAATCTGTTTTATTAAAAAAGGAAAGCGTATTGACAAAAATTTGTTGGCTTCTTCTAGCGGTCCAATGGGCTCACATGTTCAGCAGATGGTGCAGAGTAGATGGTACAGATGTTATTCTGCTGCATATCTGTCATATGCACACCGGGAGGAGTACTATAGCGCTGTTATCAACACCAACTCACAGCCGTTGCGCTGGTTTAGTTGTGCAAAAATCTTCTGTCGTCTATTGTTTATATATATATATATATATATATATATATATATATATATATATATATATATATATATATATAACAGAAGAGTGTCTTCAGTCAGAGGCTTCTTCAGTTTCGCTGCAACACTGACCGCTACTGGAGATCCTTCCTGCCAACAGCCATTGTAATATACAATAACTCTTTGATGACTTGATTATTATTATTATTATTATTCTGAGCTACTACAGCAATCAATTTCCCTCTGGGATTAATAAAGTATTTTTGAATTTGAATTTGAATATTATGTTTCCAAGTAGCTAAACTTTCCTGAAATCTTAAAAAGTGATCATGTCATTCCACCCTTTTTTTGAGCATCCCCAGATGAATGCCTTTATTTTTGTTTGACAAGTCATTTAACTAGAATTTTTTTAATTATTTATATTAAAAAATCTCTTAAACTGAAAGCATGAACCAGTTTGCACTGTATGAACTTGTCATACAGTAGATGGTGGACGTTTTTCATCTTCTTGATCATTTTTTCAATCTTCTAAGAACATGACTGTAACGGAATAGAAGTGATGTATCTATCTAGAGTTGTATTTTAATACACTGTAAGCATATCACTTTTTTTAAACAGAAGAATAGGCTGTTTTTATCATCAGGGAGTTTAATTAAACACTCTGTATTGACTTTGAGACAAGAAAAGAGAGAGAGATGGGATCGTTTGAGAATCTTTAATTTCTGAATTACAAATTCTAAACAATCTACCAGGACTAACTCTGTGATGGATGAAAATGGATTCGGATGTTGTGTTGGTGCGTGTGTGTGTGTGTGTGTCTGGTTCAGACTCTCTAGGCTGACGTCAATGAATCTGGTCGTCTTTGTTATGACTAGATATCACGAGGCTTATAAAGTGATGACATGAGCCGCTATTTTGCCGTGTACGTACCCAGTGGGGGTCTCCCAGGTAGATCAGGAAATGCCAGGTCTGGAGACCTCGGATGTACGCTGGAGCTGTCGGTGCAACGATCACAACGTTTCAAAGCCCGTCTGGAGGGTCGACCCCGGTACCGTTCGGCGGCGTCAGCAGGTGCTCTTATTTTGAAAGGACGTCGTCTGGTTGTTAAACGACGAAAATCTCCCGCTTCACAGTTCTTAGTTTAACGAAGAAAACACATCTGGCCAGGCTGTGCTTTTCTTTAGGATGATGGTGAATAGAACTGAAGTCAAAATTGAACTGACTTAAAATGGCGTTGCCTTGTTTTATATCTCTGAATTGTTGATAAGTTGTAGTAAAGCGGATTGGACACTTGAAGTCAACACCAGATTCTCCTGCGGCAGCCGAAAGCTCTGATTGGTTGGAACAATGTGTCATGCGTTTCTATGGAGATGAGGATCAGTATGTCTGTGCTGTAGTCCTGTTTTCATTAAACATAAATCATGACATATTTATTTCACAGATCATTCACTTGGTTATTGTTGATCAACATCTGTTTTGCTTAATAATTTTAATCACAAATAAAGTAATTTGATTAAGTAAAGTTTCTTCTTCTCCTTCGGACTCTTCTCCTGGAATGTAAACAGTCTGAGGAACACCCGACCTTGGTTTTTCTACACGGTGTTATTGTGCACAGGGGGCAGCTGTATGGAGTTGAAAATAATGAACTTCATAACCTTACATGACTAAGACACTGTTCATTGACTGTACAACATTTTCTAGTAAAATGTTCTTTTATCCTCTATTTCCAGGTACAAACTGCTCATCATGGTTGCAGACTGAAAAGGAACGAAAAGTCATTCATAACTGTCTTTGATGTGTCAATCCCGTTTCTGTTGCTTTATCACATTGACAAGGAAGCTGAGGATTTCCTCTGGCTTGTAATCTTTATCAGAAACTCTTGTCTACATGACATAAACCTCCACAGAAGAGCAGATCAAGCTACAGGAAACTCCCTGATCATTATAAGTTAATACTGACAGAGACAGTGTGTGGGTAGCAACAGGGAAAGGCTCCAGGAAAGGTCATTAATCAGCTGTTTGATCAGTTGTCAGTGAGGAGATTCCCTATTTTAATCTCACCAATTTTACAGTGGACAATTGTACATTTTGTTTGTGTGAGTGGGTGGCACGGCCTACAGGTGTGGTAGGAAGATTAGAGAACCGAATATACCATCTCCAAAAGCCAGCAGACTTATCCTTCTTCTGTGTTTATGCCATTGTATACAGACCATCATGAAAAGCCAGCAAAATGAGCGACGCCTTAAGGTCTATCTGTACGTTTGAGGGGCTGCTGGCGTTGACCCCGTATTGTTAGGTGCTCCCTTTGTCGCCAAACTCTTCACTGTACTGAGAAGAAGAGAAGAAAAGGCCTTCTCTAACAGTCGGTCATGCCCCAGTGCTCCTGGCAACAACAGGTCCCAAGGACGCAGACCTGCCTGCCCTATATTGGCTTGGCTCTCCATTAGCGGTGGCGGCACTAGCCCCCCGTCAGCTGTCCCATTCGAGGCCGAGCCGGCCCTTTATTAAAGCTTTGAAGACCGCCAAACAAAGGGGTGTCCTATGTTTAGATGATAGAATGTAAGCAACTGGTTTTCTGCTTGGGCAACACGAGACAAAGAGCCTCCTTCAGAATACAGGGAGTACGCATAGGAGAATGAGTGAGAAAACTGGAGAGGGAGGAAGGAAAAATGAGGGGTTCATATCACGCTGGAAAGAAACTCATGATATCCCACTGGTTCTCTTTTTTTGTCACTCATAACATGAAACATGCGTTGAGAGTATATCAGATAAACATAGCTACAGTGGGTCATGTTAATCTGTATCGGTACACTAAATAAACCTGAGCTAAAGGGTTTGTATTAAACTTTGATTCCTAACCGGTACTTAAGATTTTACCAGATTGAAGTTAATTGTAACAAAACAAATCCTAAAATATTAGCTATTGGGTATTATGTTTTAAAACCTTTCTTTTTACTTGAAATAATATAGAATATATGTTAGCATACTGTAAATAATTCATATTTACAGTCTTTATTGAGAGCTTGGACGGAGAAAAGTATCATGGCAGCATAATAAGAAACATTAAGTATAGTACACTGAATGGTAAGGGTGAGCTGCATGGTAGCAATTATTATTGGAGACTCTTAAAATTTCCCTAATAGGGCTTGTGATCACACGTGATTACGCATAGCATTCTGGGATGTGCGCAGATGTGTTGATGGCCTTACAAGTGTAAACAAATCGTGAAAACAAAGCAGATTTGGATGAAAAGAAGTGTTAAACATCATGTTAAAATCCCAAAAAGGATGCAGAATACACAGGGATACGTTGAATCAAGACATCAGGAACTGGTATATGGACAAAATCAGCATGTTTGGATGAAAGACCCAAGACTGGAGCGCCGACGACAACTTGTTGCCGCCGCAACTCTACATAATGGACAGTTTTGGCCATCTTGTTTGTGAGAGGTCGTAAATGTCCGCATGAGAGGTAAATGTTTCATTCGCTGTTTTTTCAATTAAAACAATCAAAATGGTCATCCCACAGAAGAGGTGTAGCAGGAGAAGTTGTGTTGTGTGTTAGTGTGCCTGCATCAGCCTACCGGTGTGTGTGTGTAGCCTATGTGTGCGTTGTGTGTGCATGTTGCGGTTGAAGGAAAAAAACAATGTATTAAAAAAATGTACACCATCTGTAACTTACCAGAATGAAAATACTCCAAAATGTTATGTTTGGTTGCCTTACAGCTGCTGTCCAAACGAGCCGACGAGACTTTGTTATGTTAGATACTTGGTCTTGTGGCTCCAAGCAGGAAAACGGTGAAAATTAGCCTCCTTTCCACCTTTCTTCCCCTAGCTATCATGTGTTGCACCCCACAGCACAGCAATTATTTACCATAGTTGTGTAATATAATTGATCAAATGAATAATGGATAAATTTAAGCCGCAAGAAGGAGACTGAGCAGATTGTGTACAGTAGTTACAAGCAACAAGTAAGGACTCGTGTGTCGGTGTTGATGTCATGATCACGAGCTCTATTGTGAGTGAATGTGTGACTGGTTGTCTCAATGATGGACTAGAGACATGTCCAGAGTGTCCCCCATCTCTCACCTGGTGGATGGACACATTTTAAAGGTGCTAAAGGCTTATAACATTTTACTTCATGGAATCTAAGCTTTTTTCCCACATTTTCAAAGTTGCACCCACTACAATCACTATTTGAGATGCTTTTATTCTCAATAATAGTTTGAGTTTCAGGCAAGCCACTGAACTACCATTTGAATTAGGCAAAATACATAAAACAACAAAGAACAAGTACAATTTTAGAAATTAAAGCGGAGTCCTCGTTCTAACTTTTAAACAGTGGTGCCCAATTCTGGTCCTGGATGACCACTGTCCATCATTTTTAGTTGTTTCCCAGACTCAATGGTTGGAATATATGTCTGACATGTTCTCAAATTGTACGCAAGTCTGCTAATCACCTGCTCAGTTAAATACAGCTTGTTGGAGCACAGAAACATGTAAAACATGCAGGACAGTGGCCATCAAGGAACAAGATTGGACACAAATGCTGTAGATTCTGAAATCTTGGCACAGTCCTCCATTGTTGCGCATACACCTACCTGATCATGGCTGGCTTGGAGAGTACTCCCAGTGCCGTGGAAAGTCATTTGCACAGGGGATAAGGTCAGATAGGTCACATTCTCCTTCCCACTCTGTGCATCACTGTACTGCACCTACAAGAGAAAGGAGGCGGTTTGGAAAGTTTGTCATAAGCACATGACCTCTGAGAATACCCAAAACATCTCAGGTGAGATACAAGCTTTGGAAAGTGAGGCATGAGAGCTAATCTTGCATATCTAGCTGTCACTGCAGAGCATTTGTGGATAATTATACCACAGCACACAGAAAATGACATGAAGCGGGGAATGTGTGTACTGTGTGTGGGGGCATGTGGGGTAGTGATCACATGACAAGTGACCCTTCAGAACTGATAGGTCACTTCTGCAAGCATTCTTAAACGCTGTGCAATCAGGACTGTTATGACACGATGCTCCTCTGGGACAGTCTGCTTCTGAGATGTAAGGGCATTTCCTAACATTGGCTGCTTTTCTGTCCTGCTTCTCACTGCCTCCATCCCAGTGCTCACTTGCATGTGTTTGCCTGGCCTAATTATGCCCCAGAACTGCTGCAGACATCTTAATAAATAGCACAAAGAAGGGAAAAATCCACCAAATATGAACAAATATCAGACAAAAACAGAAAAAGAATGAAAAATTAGCTTTCCTTCAAGAAAATTAATAACCAGATGTCTTGAGGTATGAAACCATGCTAATATGATGCTTTACACAGATTTTTATATATTTATTATCAGGCAGGCACATCTGTAGGCCACGCATTGTTCCATGCTAATATTTGATCATCGGATCAGAGATGAGCTTTCATTTCAAGTATCTTGACATGATGGAAGTCAGAACGGAGCAAGAGATGAACTGATGGGGCTGTGGTTCATTGAGTCGAATGGAAAACATCTTGATATTGCTTCATATTGTTCCACTTCTCATCTAAGGTCATGAGATCTGAATCATGACCAAAAGTAAAAGATCCCAGATACAAGCGGATGAAACGAACATCTTCTGTAGAGTGACGCGAGCCTACTTTAGTCCGCTCTGGTGGGGAGTCTTGAACATGCAATGACAGATGTTTTTCTTTCAAACTACTCTGATGACTGGGGAGTATTTTAAAGCAATTCCCTGCTAGGACAACAAAGGGCATAGTGCTTTTCGGGGTGGGGGGTGGGGGGGGTGGGGGGGTTGCAGCCACCGTTGCAGTCCTGTCTCTGGCCCACAACAGTGGATTTAATGTTGTGTATCTGTATTTATATTGTAAAGATGGCCAGCTTTCACGGTTTGCAGCAGAATGTGAGTGTGAGATCGACAGGTGGATTGGTGCAGAGCCTGCAGTGACGGAGGCAATGTACCATTTTGTCGTGGTGAGGAGAGAGCTGAGTCCATAAGCAAAGCTCTCGATTTACCAGTTGATCTTTGTTCCTATCCTCACCTATGGCCACGAGCTTTGGGTAGTGCCTGAAAGAACAAGATTGCGAATACAAGCAGCCAAAATAAGCTTTATCCACAGGGAGGCTGGGCCCCTCCTTAGACGTAGGGTGAGAAGCTCAGTCATCTGGGAAGAGCTCGGAATAGACCCACTGCTTTTTTTTTTTTTTACCACGACCGAATCGTTTTGTGACGTGTTTCCTGTTACTTTGGGGTGCAGCAATCTCTACCATAGAACCCAGAGCAGACCCAGATCTAGCACAGGGTAGGGCTGGGCGATATGGCCTAAAATCAATATCACGACGTATTGAGGATTTCACCTCGATAACAATAAATGGACGATAACTACGGGTATGCACACAAACAAAAGTTGTCCACTAGATGGGGCTGTCACAAGTATTATGTTGGGTCACATTTTTACGTGACTCAAGGTGGTACATAGCCTGGCAAGCCAGACTAAATAAATGTATTATTTAGTCTGACAACGCTCCATTGACGGCTCTCGGTTGTGGGGCGGGTTCTACCGTTGTCTTTCAAATGATCTCCGCATTCCACTGGACAATGAATGTGACATACTCTTGTTTCACTCTGTTGCATCATCCCACCCACCAGGCATATAGAGTGCCCTGATTGGCCCACAAAGCAGATAAAGCTCTGTGATTTGTTCACTAAGCAGATAGAGCACTATGATTGGCCCACCATTATGGACCAATCACAGCTCTTTATGTGTTTGAAACCCCTCTAGAGAGCTGTGATTGGCCAGCCAGAATGCTGTTGGGGCTGCAGAGGTTCCAGTGGAGCATTCTTAAACCAGACTTTGCAAAGCAAGAATTTGGTCTAGTTTACTAGGCTAGGTGGTACAGCTTAACATGAACGTTGCCAACCTACACACATCTTTTCATTTTTTTATTATCAAATTTATTGTCATGGGAAAATGTATCTCAATAAGAGTCAGAAATTTCGATAACGATATATTTTCGATTTATTGCCCAGCCCTAGCATAAGGGATTATACCAGATGTGTCACACTCCGTCTGGTTCTGGAGCCACACCCAGTCTTAATAGCTGTTTAATAGGCTGTGCCAATAACACAACATAACATAATTACCTTTAAATAATAAATCCTTGCTCTTCTCTTTGTTTTCATGCAAAGAACAATATTTACATTAGAAATTTTTCATACTGAATTAAATTTATTTGTACAAAACCAACCAGGTTTGGCCCAAAGGTCGTATGTTTGACACTCCTTGATTATAATGTACATCTTCTTGCCTGGAATTGCCTGGCAAAAAGAGGTTTTCTGTCCTGGATCTGTTGGTGTGGCAACCCAATCTCAGATAAGCAATAGAAAATATGTGTTGACGGATAAGCCAAGCAGGCTACGCCACCTTTAATCAATATGATGCAGCAGCACATCTTATCTCTTTTCTTTAAGGTGAAATATAAACACCATTGATGTAATAATGTAGAACAACTTGTTAGCAGTATTTGGAATTGCACACAGTGAATATTTTGGTTTTATTCTGCATATCTATGTTGGCATATCTATGTTGGCACTGTCAAGTTTAATCCCTCAAAACGTGCGTCATAAACGCAAGTCTGTGCACGCGTCTGTGTTCAAAATGTTGTCTTATCAATCTAAATACCTTAGTAGCTATACATGCTGGACGTGCGTGTATGCACAAGTACGCACACATCTAGAGGCTGTGCACGACATGTGACTGAAATCTTCCAGAGTTGTGTGTGGTGTGTGTGTGTGTGTGTTTCTTTCAGAATAATTTATGACCAGCTAGCCAGACACATGAAAGTCTGGCAGGCTGATCGTAATTCACATGCAACAGCGAGATATGAGTATGTGTCCGTGAAAGTATGAACCACCACGTGATGCACACGTTCAACATATGCGGGCATGAGATGGGCTCAGTGATAAATTTTGGAATGCTATCTGTTAAGAGGATGAATGATGAATGTAGTAAAGTGAGCCATGGAAAAAGCCTTCCCAGACAGGTTAATCTCTAATAAATTGTCCAGACTACAACATGAAGGAGAGGGGAAAAGGGGGTACTTTCATGGGTAACAAAATAATCATTTGGTAATAAAAACCTCATGCTGGGAAGGTTTGAAAATACATTATATGAATGAATTGAGTAGAAATAATCGATTGCGTGTTTATTCTTCAGTGTGTTAAGATGAATACAGATCTGAGGATGTGTTCAAATGTCCAATGTGCTTCGTTTCAGTTCTTTGGTTGGGTTGTCTGTGATGTATGGTGCAATCATGCTGATCAGCAGGCCCTCGGCTCAGTTCATCTGTTGTGAACTGTCAGGCCTCCAGCTGAGGGTGAGGCCCTTTCATGGTGCTGGAGGAAGCAGCTTTCCATCCAAGCATTCTCATTCTCTCTCTCTCTCTCTCTCTCTCTCTCTCTCTCTCTCTCTCTCTCTCTCTCTCTCTCTCTCTCTCTCTCTCTCTCTCTCTCTCTCTCTCTCTCTCTCTCTCTCTCTCTCTCTCTCTCTCTCTCTCTCTCTCTCTCTCTCTCTCTCTCTCTCTCTCTCTCTCTCTCTCTCTCTCTCTCTCTCTCTCTCTCTCTCTCTCTCTCTCTCTCTCTCTCTCTCTCTCTCTCTCTCTCTCTCTCTCTCTCTCTCTCTCTCTCTCTCTCTCTCTCTCTCTCTCTCTCTCTCTCTCTCTCTCTCTCTCTCTCTCTCTCTCTCTCTCTCTCTCTCTCTCTCTCTCTCTCTCTCTCTCTCTCTCTCTCTCTCTCTCTCTCTATTTGGATAAAAAAATCCAACATCTCTCTCTCTCTCTCTCAATATTTGGATAAAAAAATCCAACATCTATGAATATCTACAACTGTGCTTAGAAAGTAAAATTTTGTATACACAGAAGTGGAAAGTAACGACTTACATTTACTTACGTTACTGTAATTGAGTAGTTTTTTGTGTATTTACACTTTTTAAAATAGTTTTAAAGTCTGTGCTTTTACTTTTAATTAATTGATTTTAAAAAAGTATTGCACTTGACTACATTTTCAATAATGTCCATTACAGATAGAGACAGATAAATATATACAATTTTTTCTATATTGGCCCAAATTATTTTTAAAAGCCGATAGAAGAATAAAAATCAGGCACCTGTCTGGCCGACTGCCGCCACTACTACACTAAAGAAAGGACCCGAAGGACTCCAACACAGTTATTTTTAAATGTTTTGACTTTGTTTTATAATGTTGTTATTGAAGTTAATAAATAAAGAGATTTATTGACTTATTTAATTTATATTGCACACAGTGAGTGTTCAGTTGTCTTTCACAATCAATGCGCTGCTAAAACGTATACATATCGGCCTTAATAATCAGCTTTAGATAATGGCCATCGGTAACAAAATTCTTTAAAAATCGGTATCAGTCTTAAAAAAAACAATATCGGTCGACATCTAATTACAAAGATAAGAAAAGTATATTTGTAGGCATTTAATAAATAAAAAATATTGAGCTGCATAGCGTCAGAACAGAATGAGAGACGACTGCATGGATGCTGAACCTGCGTGGTGTGTGGGTGTATACTTTTTCTGCCGTTTTGCTCAAAAACATTACAATCAGTTCGGTCCCTCTGTGATGCGATTGCTGTGTGCCCCCTCTCTTGTTCCTCACTGAAACCCACACCTTTGTGCACGTGTTATGTCTTATCCCTGTTGGTTGCATTTTCCAAATTGCTACGCACCGCCCAAGCCGGCTCATTACAAACACACTGCTCGTACAACAGAAGAACTGCACCTTCCATTAGTTAAATTACCGCAAAACCAATCAAAACAAAGAACAAAAAAACGCAATGAATGAGAGAATAAAAATTAAGCGTAAAAACGAAATTGCGACTAAGTTCAATGTATTTAAAATGGTAATTCAGATAATTTCAAGATAATGCAGTGACAGGTAAGATCATCTAAACTTTTACATCTGGTCTTCAGAACTTCTGGAAGGTTCTGGTTTGTGGACCTGAGGGCTCGGGTTGCATAAGGCTTTAACAGTGTAGTAATATAAAGAGGAGCAGGTAACCAGTGCAGACACATCCGAATAGGAGTGATGTGAGTACTTCTGTTTGCTCCAGTTAGGAGCCTCGCTGCAGAGTTCTGGACAACCTGTATGTGGTCAGGACTCAGGAGCTTTTTTGTAATAACGAGAAAAGTGTGTGACAGATCTAAACAGGAGGAAATGAAGGCATGGATAAGCATTTCACTTTCTTGCTTTGACACCAACCTTCACATTTTGGTATTTCTCAAATGTTAAAAACAGATTCAGAGCAGTGTTTTGAGTGGCCTCCAGGAGACACTGGTCAAAAGCACCCAAAGAAGATAAATGATCATTTTAGCAGTGAATGGGTGAGTGAACTCACTTCCACACTAACCCTAACCCACAGCAAAGTGAGCAAGGATGAACTCTACTGACTTTAAAAATCAGCTTAAAAATAAGCATGACGTTCAGAGAGAAACGCAAGGATGGACATGAATAAAGTTACTGTTATCTAGGAGGGCAGCTGTTATACGGTTAACTGAAACGTTTGAAGTTCCTTTGACTTGTATTATATGGCAGTAGAGCAGTCCTGAGCATACAGCTTTGGTGCGACCATCATCTGCATATTTCCTGTTTTAAACCAGTTCACTGATGCCTGCCATCACTGTTCTAACATTGAGGCAGTTCTTTTAATGTTTATGAATATCCAATGTTTTTATGAAGTGCTGGTGTTGAAAATGTCTCACTTTTTAGGGTTTGTGTAAAAAAAACAAGTAGAGTTTTCCTCTCTCGCTTATTGTATTTTTGAAGCTTTTATTTTTTTTCTACTCCTTGGTTCTTTGGCAAATCTCAAAAACTGGAAACTGCTTTAGGACTGTATGTGGCATTTGACTACACATGTAAACATGATGAGCTTCAATAACCAGCCAAACTCTGCTTAGCGTTGGCAGGTCACCAAACATCACCCTGAGGTTCTTCTCTGTTGGTGGCTTTCTGATAAAACAGTCAAAGTGCCTGATTACTCTGAGGATTTACCAGCGACTCTGACCTGCAGGCAGGAAAGAAAGTCGAGTGAGCTGCCAGCATCAAAGGACACTTTGGGATCATCTCATTTGCAATGATTTGGTGGAAACTAAAATAACGAGCATCTTGAAAAACAAACAGTCTATTTTCAGATCCAGCCTGTGCGTATTTACATGCATCTGTGAGCGCGTTGCATTCTAAACAAGCCCGACTAATAATCCCAGGTCCCGTCACAAAACACAGCCTCTAATCCACTTCCTTCTGAGACAAAGAAGCAGGAGAGTTATGCAAGGTTTGCAGTTGATCGGCGGCACTAATGTGCAGCGACCTCTGACATCTGGCTTCCAAGGCTGGATGGTTCCTCTTCCAATGGCTCTCTTCATTCAAATGAACACCAACATGCACAAACTGAAGAGGAAACCACAGTTAACGTTCATGAGAGCACGCAGGAATCAACATCAAATAAACAGCAAGGGTAACTTCTAAAAATAAACTCTGAGAATGGCAACTGAAACAAAAACAACAACCTGAGAGCAGCAGGCTGATTGTCAGCCTTCCTCAGCTGAGTGGGCATTTTTGAAGAAGTCAAAGTTATTTTTGTGCTCGTTGACAGGTGAAAAGCAATTAGGCTCCACAAAAAGCCACTTCGTCGAGGTCAAGAGTATTTAAACACAATGTTAATCTTCCTTCCGCTTCCAGTAGTAGCAGGATGTCGAGGCCAATCAAAGGTACTGTTCCTGAAATGCACTCAAGGTTTGAGCTCTAACAAGATGAAACAAAGCAAGTTCTGTTTGCATCAGCCTATTTATGAGAAGATTTCACAAGAGTACGTTAAAAATAACTAAACAGACTGCAGTCTTGTGAAAATGTGTCTTTCTTGAATTAACAAGTAATAAATCTCTTATCAATTAAACGTAAAAAAATATATAAACCCCTAACCCTAATCTTCTAAAAATGATCAAGACATGAATTCTGGAAAATCTAAATGAGACAGTTAAGGATCCTAAACTGAAAACTATGTTGACTTAACCTAGAAACAGAAATTAATTTCAGTTTAAAATTAGTTACACACAATAATTCATGAAAACTAATAAAAAAAAGTCGAACTCTGATCACAACGATAATTTCGTACCTGATTTTAACTTTGTTGTGTGGACATCAACTAAATATCCACACAAAGACAACACAGCACACTTGTCTTCTAACTTTTTTCACCCTCCACTGAACTGTCACGAGCTCTCTTAGGAGTCAGTCTTGTGAAAGAGCTCATTGAACACAGGCGGACTTAAAACTAGTGGAAGAATGTAAGCCCGAGTATTTCTGAGAAAAGCAACTTGCGTGCGGATAATGAAGAGTATTGTTTAAAATTCCAAACAAAGTGCCAGGGTTAACACACCCTCCGTCTCCTCGCGCCGAGGCTGCGCTGGCACACAGCCGCCATCACTGCCGAGCGCTCAGCAGATTCAGTGAAATATGATCAATATTATCAAAATACAAAAATACGAGAACAAAGGCAAGGAAAAGCTGATTGTGCTGCATATTCAAATGTGCAAGATGCTGCGCTGGCACTTGAGGGTAGTTGATTTAAAGGTTTACAAATGGGCTTGATTGCAGTGTAAAAACATCATTGCTCAGCTTTGCCAAACACACACACACACACACACACACACACACACACACACACACACACACACACACACACACACACACACACAGAAATGCAGAGGCGTACACATCAACATGCGCACAGAGGGCCACCATGTAAGCAGAGACTGCACGCCGAGCCAGCACAGCATTAGCGGTCTGATTTATACCGCCGACAAAACTTGTTTTCGAAGATCGCTCTTCACACAAATATGCCGCGGACTGCAGCTGGAAGCCATCACTGTGCCGCAGGACTAAAAAGTGGTGGGATTATCAACCCAAAATGTATTTTCTAAAGCAAATCCCAGAGTAAACAGAGAGCGGAGGAAGGAGACGTTGACAAGGAGGTTGGAAGCAAACTGTTAAGTCTGCGAACGCTCGCACCAGATCACACGTTTGATCTCGATGCAGAGAGATGAGCAAAAGGAGATCAGGGAAAGATGAAAAAGAGGGAGTATGGGGTACGAGCTGCCAGGATGGTAGGTGTAGTCGGCTCTGCTTGAAGCAGCCACACGGCCAAAGAAGGAGTTGGGGAGAGGGAAGAACAAACAACGTGAACGTGTGAGAAATCCTGGGAACTTCAGTGAATGGATATCAACACCAGCCTCCCGCCAAGGATGGTGTTTTCATTAATATGAGATGTCCAGCACAGAGAAGGGCAGCACATCCCTCCTCTTCCTCTAAATTAATCATCTAGTTAAACCAGGTGTGACTGAAAAAACAAACTCAGCTGATTAAAGTTTTAGACATGCTTTTATTTTGAAGGGAAAATGTGATAACTTTTTTTAAGAAAATAAAAGTTTGCCATTAAATGCAACACTGAATTAACAGTAAAGTATCAAAAATATGTCTTTTGTACTTTTAACCTCGAGTATTTATTTAATAGCTCACATGAGAAAAACTGCAGACAGGTCGAAATCTGTCTTACAATAAACAAAGAACTTCTGTCGTATTTTCCATTGCGAGAACATATTTTTCTTTTAATGTTTCAGGCTGCAAAAGGTGTCACATTCATTCTGCTTGCCAGCATGTGGATTTAAAACATCAGGCCTTTACTTGTAGCTTAGACAATAAAAATAATGTGTAAACAACATGGAAGAGAAGACAAGTGACTTTATATGAGTCAGTCAAGTTGAAACGTTATTCAAGAATAAAGTTCGACTGTCGAGAACGTCTAAATGTTTTCAGAAAAAGCTCAAATGACAAAGAAAACTCTAAAACAGAGTTTCAAAAACAACCTGTGAATAATTCCAAAAGCTTAGGATGCTGAATGAGTTTTACTGGAAACACTTTAATATTACTTTTAGTTTAAAGGCTTCCTGCTATTTAGAGGTACATGTGTATGTTTGGGAATCATGTTGTGGAGGATTAAAGGAAAAGTTGATTCTGTGTATTTATACTTTTTAAGTCATTTTTAAAATCAGTACTTTTACTTTTACTTGAGTACGTTTTTTAAATAGAACTGTAATTCGCTACATTTTAAATCATATCCGTTACTGAGTAAAAATAAATTGTAGGCTCAATAAATTAAACATATTACGTGTGGCAGCGTCGGCACACCAAAAGACACCTGCATGAGCGCAGCGTCTAAACCGTGGGGGTGGGGGGTGGTGGTGGTGGTGGTGGTGGTGGGGGGCGGGTTACACTTTTGATAATGAGGACAAACAGCCATTTTTACCGCAGTTTTGCTCAAAAACATCAGTTCTGTCCCTGTGATCCACTCGCTGTTTACCTCCTCTCTCCTCTCCTGTGGGTTGGAACCCGCACCTTCGCGCACCGGTGTGACGTCATCAGAATTCTGCTCTGTTCGGTAGCCAGACTCGGTTCCGTGTTTCCCTACCGCTCCGCACGTTAGCGGCTAAATAACATTTATCGCTCATAACAAGCGGATTCTCAGTGCTTTGCTCATAAAACAGAAGACCTGCAGGCCTCTGTGAGTTAAAACACCCTGATACTGTTCAGGTGTAAACATTGTGCTCCATCCCTGTGTTTGAACCCAGAAGTTGCTTCTTGATGCCACAGATGTGATGATTTAGCTTGTTTCTTTATTTTACTCCAGAATAAGAGATTAAAGTATTATAAAAGCAGTTCAATGTTGTTAAATTAGTCAATCAAATGATTCTAACATGCTGCAGTGTGTGAGTGTGTGTGTGTGCGCACCGCGCACACACGAGCGAATTGTGAACAGGCGTGATTTACTGCTTAGATGTAGCCATCCTTACTCTGACAAAAATGTAACTAAGTAACTTTTCCTTTAGTACATTTTATTTACAATTCTTTTTACTTTTACTTGAGTAAAAATTTAGGCAAGTACTTTTACTTGTACTTGAGTAAAAAATTATCAAAGTATTTGTACTTGTACTTAAGTAGGAAATTTTAGTACTCTTTCCACCTCTGCTGAATTGTAGCAAATGATTACAAAACTTTCATCATTCTTAAATGTTGTTTTACACATTTATCTCTTCACTTGTTGCTAGTGATGAGAGGGAGTCTGATGTGCTCGTTATTTTGCTAAAGTTTGCACTCCCCAGGGCTTTTATCGGCTCAACACACGGGAGGCGACAAACGACCATGATCAGCGAAATTTGTCACCGTCGCTTTTATTACCTAACACACGGGAGGCGATCCGCCGCAGCGGCCAGCGGCAAAGCCGTCTACGCATTCTGTTCCATGGCGAAATCAAAACTTCCGTTGTTTTTTTGACTTAAGGTTATTTAAGCGGTTCAGAGTTTAAAAAGTGGTAGATATGATGTTTCACAAGGTGCTGCTAGAGTTATGTGAAATCTTACTTCTGATTTTACTATATAAAACATAATAATAATAAACTTCTCCTTCATGTTTGCTCGGAGATGTACGGAGCATCCTGTCCGCTCATTGGTCAGTGAATGAAACCTCCGTTGATTGGTCCTCATCCGAGCGACAGCGATGAAAAGTTGAAAATGTTTCAACTTTCTGGGATCGCGTCGCTGGGTAGCCTGTGCACGACACGTGCACGAGCGCAAAATTTCACACGCACGTTTTTCGCGTTTCGCTTGGTAGGAGGGAGACCCACGATTATCGCTTTGCCGCGCATGTCTCATTGAAAATGAATGGAGGAGAGGCGATGTCGCCTCCCGTGTGTCGAGCCCATTAACGAGCATCCGTTGGTAAGGTCTGCTTGCTTGCAACGATTTAGGTATCTACTGCCCCCTATCGTCAGGAAAAATCCACACTGTCACTTTAACGTTCCATTAAAGCAACCAAAAAACTTCACTGCAAAAAAATGCTTTGTTTTATGAAGCTTACTGCACTGTAAACCTAGATTAGTTGAGTTTACTTAGCATTTGTGTGGATAGCTGTTCCCACTGAATCACCTACAATGGAAAATCTGCAGAACAAGCTAGCTTTAAACCATTTTTTTCATGCCTCTAACATGGCATATGTTAGAGATAGTTATAGTATAGCTATAAATATGTTGAGATAAAAAACAGACAGAAAAAAATGGTTCTCTTGAATTTGTCTAAAAACCTTAAGCTAATAAAACCGTTCGGTCCAAAACCAACGATTGAGCCCTTCGTTTGTCTATCTCAGCGTATCGCCGCACTTCCACATCTACCTGGGTCCTCTCACTTTTTACGTTAGAACACCACATGTGTGAAGGGGTCTCCGCTCAATAATGTCAGAGGAGGAGCAACAGCCGGCTGCTACCACTTCCACTTTTATCTATACAAATGTAACTGATACCATTTTGTTTTGTACAAAATACTTTCAACAAATAGTACAGAATAGCAATTTAAATGTTCTTCAAATGACTTATTTTTTATTCATGAGTTAAAACAAACCCAGAAATCTGAGTTTAAATAATCTTGAAAACAATATATCTATTCAGGTTCAGAAGGAGGTTTGCTTCTTTCTTGAAATAACCTGTTTTTTGATTTGCTTTTTATCTCCAACCTTTATCTTAGCATGTGTTTACGTTCCTTTGTTTTCTTTTTATTCTTAATTATTCTCAATGACTCTAGTCTGTTGTAGATGATTGCAAGGTGTCAAGGAATATATTCCAAATATTTATTTTTTACACAAAATTATATTGCCTTTATCTGAATTAAGAATTATAATCTGAAATGCAGACTCTTATTCATAAAACCAACTGTTTGCACTTTTTAAAATTTTTAAATATTTAGAATTTTATCAAATCTCAGGAATGCAAAAAATGTTTTATTATATTTTGTGAAGACTGAAGCCAAGGACAAAATTCATGCAAAAAACTGGGAGTTGTGAAATATATGAGGAAGTATTGTGTCTGCATTTTTTAGCTCTAAGGTTAAAATTGTGACTTTTTTGTTTTAGAAAATATTAAATTACACAAAAATTATAAAGTGAGCAAAAAATATGTTCATGCCTATTTGTGACACTCCAAGCCTGTGACAGTATAACCCAAAACAGGTCATCTGAACATAAAACACAAAATGTATTGATTTTTTAAATTTTGTCACAAGTCTGGTATTGATAATACACCTGGCAATAAATGGATTAAATCCCAGAAACACACACATTTTTTTATTATATTTTGCTAGGGCTGAAGCCAAGGATGGAATTCATGTAAAAATTGGAACATATGATATATTATATAATTTATTATTTCTATAGGAAATTTATTAGGTGCATTTTTGTGCTCAAACACCAGAAACATCAGAAAATTAAAAGGTAATATAAGGGTTAAAAGTCTTAATATAACTATGTTAAATCATGAACAAAACTATAAAGTCTATTTATGATTAAAAACAAGAAGTCAAAACATAAAAGATTTTTTGACTATTTTTATAACCAGATAACATAAAAATAGTCACTAATGGGAGGTATTTGCACTGCAGCTTTTAATTTTTTTTATTTATTTATTTATTTTTTTTTATTTATTTTTTCTCAAACCATCGAAAACATGAAATTGCATATGCACTCCCCCATATTCCTGGTGCATACAAATTTTATTTTTTTTTTTAAATGAGGAATACGATAAACATATGCTGTTGAATGAAACAATACAAAACATACAATAACATAAAACAATTTGAGAGGGAACTGGAAGAAGCAAAAGCTTATCTAGTCCAGCCCCAATTCAGTTAATAAATCACATTTGCTCACATTAACAAATTTGAAAGAAAAAAACTTTTCTTTATGCAGGTCGTTCTATCTTCACCTTGCTAGTTGCTACATAAAAAGACAGTTACAAAACAATTGTTCACATGAATCTACAGGAAAAGAAAACAAAACCAATAAACAACAAAAACAAAATATTCCATTTGAAGCCAATTACCATTTTTATCACTTGCTATTTATGTATGAGTCAATTATAAGTTGTTTATACAACATTTTAAATGATCTAATGTTTTTACATAATTTTAAAGTCACATCAAGTTTGTTCCACAGTTTGATACCACATACAGATACACACATACTTTTCATAGTTGTTCGGTATAATGGAAAAATGAAGTTTTTAACGCCTCTCAATTCATAACCCTCTTCATGAGTTTTAAACATCCTTTGCAAATTACACGGCAGTACACCCATCATGGCCCTATACGGTACAAGGACAGTTTTAAATTGAATTAAGTCAAAAAATTTGAGTAATCTGGAATTATAGAATAATGGAGTTGTATGATCTCTATATCCAGAATTTATAATTATCCTTACCACTCTTTTTTGGAGAACACAAATCTTTAATAAATTAGATTTATAAGTATTGCCCCATACTTCGACACAATATGATAAGTATGGTAGAATCATAGTACAATAAAGTGTGTGTAGTGCTTTCTGTGGTGGGAGAATATCTTGTTTTATTTATTATCCCAATGCTTCTGGCTAATTTAGAACACACATATTGTATGTATGGCTTCCAACAGAGCTTATGATCAATCAATATCCCCAAAAACTTAATTTCATACACTCTTTCAATGGCTATTTCATTAACAGTCAAATAGATTTCTTTACTACTTCTTTTATTTCCAAATAACATAAACTTTGTTTTGCTGACATTTAACGACAGTTTGTTTTTATCAAACCAATTCTTAAGCTCACTCAATTCATTCTGGACCTTTAGTATAAGTTGCTGTATATCTTCTGCTGAACACAAAATATTTGTATCATCAGCAAACATAATAAATTTAAATAATTTTGAAGTTGTGTAAATATCATTTATATATATAACAGAAATAACTTTGGGCCAAGTACCGACCCTTGCGGAACTCCACAGTGAACTTCGAGACAGCTAGACTTGTGATAGCCCAACTGGACATACTGAGCTCTGTTACTCAAATAACTTTTTAGCCAATTGAGAGCTGTCTCCCTTATACCATACTTCTCCATTTTTGATAAAAGTATTTTGTGATCGACTGTATCAAAGGCTTTCTTCAAATCAATAAAAATTCCCAGAACATATTTTTTCTGATCAAGCGATGTGGATATGTCTTCAACCAATTCCATTAGAGCTTGTGCAGTAGATCTACCTGATCTGAAACCATACTGACTGTCTAATAAAATGCCATTTTTTTCTACAAATTTTTCCAGCTTATCATTGTAAATTTTTTCCAATATCTTTGAAAACTGAGGAAACAAGGAGACCGGTCTGTAGTTTGTAAATTGATGCCTATTGCCAGACTTGTAAAGAGGAACCACCTTAGCCACCTTCATTTTATTTGGGAATATTCCTGTTTTAAATGATAAATTACATATATACGTGAGTGGTTCGACAATACAATCAATAGTTTGTTTAACTAAAAACATATCTATGTCATCTCCATCTAATGAAAATTTTGTTTTACATGCTCTGACAATTTTAAGAATATCCTTTTGAGTCACTTCTTCAAGTAATAATGAATCCACCACACCGTCTCCGTCACCATAACCATTGGATTCAGAGTCCACATCACTATTTATTTTGTCAGCCAACTTTGGACCAACCCCAACAAAAAATTCATTGAAGTGTTCTACTGTCAACTGTCTATCATAAATATCTCTGTTATTACTGACAAAATAATCTGGATGGTTTAGACCGTCACAACGCTTCTTGATTATTGTATTTAACACGTTCCATATTCCTTTGATGTTACTTTTATTCCTTTCAATCAAATTACTATAATAATTCCTTTTACACATCCTCATTATATTAATTAATTTATTTTTATATGTTTTATATTTTTGCTCCGCTTCTTTAGTTCTGTGTGATATAAATAGCTTATATAATGTGTTCTTTTTTTTTACAAGCATTTTGGATCCCCTTTGTCATCCACGGCTTCTCTGAATATTGATTTCTACAAGTATGTCTTATCATCGGACAATGCTTATCATATATACTTTTGTAAATATCCAGAAATAAGTTATACGCAATATTCACATCATGTTCACTATATATATTACTCCAGTTAACACTACGTAGTTCCATTTTTAAATTTTGTAAATCTTCTTCCTTTCTTCTCCTTTTATACATTAAAGTTTTAGCTGGTTTTACTTTCTTTGGATGGCAGTCGTGGATAGCAAATACAGGGAGATGATCTGTTAGGTCTGTTATCAATAGTCCACTATGTATAATACTTTCTACATTATTAGTGAATATATTATCAATAAGAGTGGCACTATCAGCAGTTTTTCTACTTGGTTTCGCAATGAGGGGAACCATGCTCCTACTGTACATTAACTCAAGAAATTCATCAGTTTTCTTATGTGCTGTAGCTTTCAGTAGATCTATATTAAAGTCTCCACACACATATGTTATCTTACTTTTGTTTAACATTAAAATACTTTCCATTGTAACAATAAATGTGTCAATGTCACTTCCTGGTTTCCTGTATACACAATGAATCACTATGTTTTTTGTTTGCTTAATACTCACTTCAATGGATATACATTCCATAACATCATCAATAACCATAGACAAGTTTTCAGTAAATTTATATGAAAGGGATTGATCAATGAAAAATGCCACCCCTCCACCCTTTCCATTCCTATTGATACAATGGAAATTGTAACCTTGCAAGAAAAAATCCTCACCGTGCTCTGAATCTATCCATGTTTCTGATATTGCAATGATGTTAAACGGCCTCACAAAATTATCAATATAATCTTTAATATTCTGAAAATGAGCATAAAGACTTCTGCTATTAAAATGAATGATAGATAAGCCTTGCTCATATTTAATAGTTGCATTAAACTGTTGGTCAGTAAAATAACCACTTAATGAATGTGTGCTACTATGGAAATTTTGTTCTGGATCAATGTCCTGTTCAAAATCACCCATGAAGAAAAAATAATTTACATATAGAAAAAAAATTTAAGTAAATAAAACAACAACACCCACAAACTAAGTAAAAAACTAAATTAAAGAATGACCAACATAACTGTAACCATATCACTTAATATTTTCCAGTTGCTTGATATCTCTGATCCAGAACCCACGACTATTTTCTGGAGCACCTTTCTGTTTGATGAACACCTTACAATTCATAGTCCAGGTAGACTCTACGTATCCCTGCTTTTTCATTCGTCTCGCTCTACGAGCAATGTCTGCATTTTTCTTCGTCAGATTTTCATTCAAGTACACATTTGTTCCCTTTAATTTCCTCCCCTGTTTGAGCAGATCCACTTTGTGCTTCCTACTATTAAAGCGTATCATAATAGCTGGTATCACAGATTTATCCTGATTTTTCTTGAAAGGTAATGAATGGCATGCCTCAATGTTTATTTTATCAATTGAAATGTCTTTACTTTTCAGAAATGACACAACCTGCTCTTCAGCTGTATCATCTTGGTCAGCCCCATTGTCATTATCTATTTCCTTTACCGCTTGGAGGTAGCTTTTAGGCCTAATTTTAAGACCTGTAATAATTATATCATTCATTCTTGAATGCTGTTCCAGCTCTGCCACTCGATTTTCGAGCAAGTCAATTTTCCTTTCTTGTTCCATATTTCTCATTTTAAGATCTTTAATCTCAGTAAGTAAGTCCTTAATGCAGGCTTGCTGTTTTGTCAAAGTTGACAACTCAGCTGTCATCATGCTCACAGAATCCTTTAACTCCTCCATATCTTTCTGTAGTACTTTCATTGCCATTTTCGTGGCCAGATATAAAAACAGTTCACTTAGCTTTTGTTGAGATTTTCTGTGTAGCCAGGCTTAGCGTAGATGAGCCAAGAAACAGGTCCTGGTAGCTGATGGTGGATCCAGGCTGCCAGACTCGAAGGTCGGTGACAGTACCTGGCTGCTAGGCCCGGAGGCCGGCGGTGGAGTCGGGATGCTGGGCCCGGAGGACGGTGGCAGTACCTGCTGCTGGGCTAGGAGGCTGATGGTGAAGCCTGAACCCGGCCTGAAGGTTGGTATGGCTAAGCTCGCTGCTTGTCCCGGACGCTGTTGGCGGAGACCGGCTGCTGGGCCCGGAGGCTGCTGGTGGAGCCCGGCTGCTGGTCCAGGAGGCTGCCGGTGGAGCCCGGGCACTGGGCCCGGATGGGCCCAGAGGCTGCTTCAGCGGTCGGAGATGGCTTAGTTTAGGATCAGAACGTTACGGTGAAGCACCAGTCTGCTCCGGTCCGGTCCAATATCTCAATAAATCAATCCACGGTGCAGGCAGAATGCGTCAAGCTGTTACACCTCGCGAAAAAGTGCAAGTGATTTATCACTAATGGAGCGAACCGACGTGAAGCTGGATGTCTCAGAGCGGCTGTGGCTTGGCAGTTAATAGTAAGGAAACACTTCTGAAATTAGAATCCACTTCTTCCTAAATGCATCACCAGAGATAAAACAGCTTGGATCCCTCCGTCTACTGCTTGAAATATTTCAAACCTTCTATTTTCCTCTATTATCTGCCATCTCTCCTTCTGTTGTCATGTTGTGATGATGAAAGCTGTTTAATGAGCTTAATGAGAATGATCCAAATATTGGTTGTCACAAGGTTTAATAAATAAAGACTGATAAGACGCCCATTAAAATAGGAGTTTTACAAAACAGAAATCATGCATATGCATGGATATAGCTTAGAAAGGGCATTTAAATAATGAGCAATAACTGTATGAGGCAGAATAAAAATAGTTTTCTGTTATAATTAAACAAAATATTTAAAACCCAAATTTAAATTGAAAAGTTGACATTCGCACCATTCTGTCAGATTCTTACAACTTACGCTTTAGCAACATTGCACATTTGCAATATGACCAAACGTGTTTGCAAACAAGAACAGTGATGGTGCGGTTTACTCTGTATCTCTTAGCGTTAGAAGATCTTATGTAACGTAGTAATTATTGTATGTATTTGGGTGCTTATATATATATATATATATATATATATATATATATATATATATATATATATATATATATATACTTGGAGGAGTTTTAATCCTGCACGAAAGTTGTGAGAATGACCCAAATATTGGTTGTCACAAGGTTTGTTGCCTCAGTGTTTTTGAGACATTTAATATTTGGGGCATTCTGAAAGCTTTTGGCCATGGCTGTAGACGTGTTGAGAGGCTGACTTTGAAAGTAAAAAAAAAAAAAAAATTTACATCAGTCCATGGATCATTTGTGTTTTCATCTTTAGAGTAAAAAAATAATCACACTTCTAACACACTTCTATAACAAAGCAGCAATTAAAATGTGTTTTTCTTTTTAAAGGACAAATATGCTGAAAGGTGCTAAACTTGAAGATAAGAGAAAAAGAAATAAGACAGAGGTATGAGTAATTTAGGAGTAAAGAGGCACAGGAACACCAGTCCATCCTGGTTTAGTGTGCTGTCTTTTACTTTCAGCCTTCTTGTAGTTGCCCTAGTTCCATCTGTGCCAACAGCTCTGCCGGCATAATTAATAGCGCGTGTGCGCGCGCTCACACACACACACACACACACACACAGGAAAAAGTGCCAGCATCCTTGCTTACCCAGTTGAAGCTTCCGCAGGGAACTGATTTCAGATAAAACCTAATGAGAGGCTTAGCAGGTAAACCCACAGCTGTCCTCTCTAAGAACACACAAAGGGCAAACCCTAACCCTAATCATACCAGGATATAAGTGGGAGAAGGAGTAGCAAATGGAAAAATGTTCAACATTCATCTGCAAATGTTTGTTCTGCAGATATACCTAAGAAAGCTGAATGATAATCAAACACCCTCATTCTCATTACCCACTCACAGGATATGAAGCGTCTCCTTAGTGGAGCCCTGCAAAGTCTCAGTAGCAGTCTGAATTGTTTACCTTAGAAATACTCACACCAGTGTGTGTGTGTGTGTGTGTGTGTGTGTGTGGTGCTTGTCTGTGTATTTACCCTCAGAAAAATCTATAAGCAATCAGAGTAAAATATGGTACTATAGTTAATAAATACAGAATGTTACTAGCTCTGCCCAATGATGTCTGTGTGTGTGTGTGTGTGTGTGTGTGTGTGTGGCAGCAAAGCTCTCTCAGGTTACACACACACAGGAAGACTCAGAGCAATAACAAAGGCCTTTCAAAGAAACCCTCAGCAGGTTAAGATAAAATGTTTTCACTCAGACTGATAAAAGCATCTGAAGCCTAAATGAGCCGGTGCTGGGATCCGCACAGCGGTATGTGCAGCTGATCGGACGGCGCAGATTAGGATGGACACGTGGTAGCCTCTGTCATAGACACGCATAGGGAGCTGTGTGCACGTGTGGGACCAGACTGGTACAAACAACAGTGGTGTGGAAACAACGCAGCACATCTTACCTGGAAGCCCTGGATGTGAGCCAGGTAGTCCAGCTGCTGCGCTGGCTGCACGGAGACGCCACAGGCCATGTTCTTCCCCTTCATGGGCACAGAGCCATCAGCCGTGGGGGACTGAGGTGCCTGACCGTTCAGCAGCAGCTCCCGGGCCATAGTAGCGGTCGGGCTGGTTGATGAGGGTGAGCCGCTGTAATACGGGGCATTTCCTGGGGGTACTGGGGCAGAGCAGGACCCCATGTCTTTAGATGGTATGTAGTTGATGGACCCTCCACCGCTGCCACAAGAGCTCGGTGCACTGCTGTTCTGCTTTCTACTGGCTTCCATCTCCTGATACACGTCCGGGCTGAGGTGGAGGAGCCCCTTCTGAGCTGGAGGGGTGAGAGGAACAAGTGAAAGAGCATTGGACGAAGGAGATTGTAATTAAAGGTTGAAATAATAGAACAATAGAAAACAGGGCTGAGTGACAAGGCATTAACAATTCTAAAAGGAAAGTAAGCATTATAGTTTTTATTTAGCATCTCTTAAGCTGGAATTAAGTTAAAATGCAAAATAAAGGAAAGCATTGGCTTCTTTTTATAGGGACCCTAAAACTATATTCTGCACATGTGAATGGACTGTCCCACCTGCAGTCCTGATGTAGAGAAAAATAATGTAGAGGTTGATAAAACAAACGATAACTTATCTGGATCCTATTATCTAAAATGTTGGGTGAAAAATAACAGTCTAAACTTCTTTTTAATGTGCTTACTTGAACTAACTCAGCAGATTGTGAAATAATTAAGTCTTGATTGCAATGTAAAAAAAATGTTTTTAACCAACATGTTTAGATGTTTTTTGATGACACTCGGGAGTGAGCAAAGACATTATTTTGTGTTGAAATCGTGTATTTTGGTCATCTAAGGTGATACTACAGGTACATTTGTGCTCCTCAATAAGTTTCCCCAGGCTGAAAATACCCGGCCATGTTTAAAGAGCAAGTCAACCCCTACCAGAGTCTAACTCCACTCCCACTTCATGTTTGAAAAATGCAACAAATGCTGTTGCCTGGCAGACCGAGAGGGCGGAGCCGCTAACAAATACACACACACTCAGGCTCACAACAGCATTGTGACATCATAATGTACCAGTTTACATCATAGCATACTTCTTAGCCAATAGCGGTGGCAGATTTAAATTAAAATACAGTGCAGAGTTTTTACCTGACAACGGCACAACACTGCCAGTTTTAGGCAGAATATTTAAATTTTAACTAAGATGCACTGAAGCGCCAAATTATTTACGATGCGTGTCTGCAGCACGATTAGACACTCGTTTATTTAGTTTATCAGCAAAAAAGGTTTATTTGGGGGTGACTTGCTCTTTAAGGACAAGTGTTAAAGTGTCTGCAGGGAATCCGTGCACCTCCTTCGTTCTCGTTCTCTAACACAAACACACAAATGGAGCATCCACCAATATCAACAGTGTCCATGACTTCATCGTTGATGGGAAACAGCAGCACCAGCTAACCACCATCCTGTTCCACTTAGAACCACTTTGCAAGCACAAAACCAAAAGAACCTGAAAATTGGTTGGTCCATTTAGAGAACGTCGGTTTAAAGATGATGGAGCACTGATGGGGTTGTACCAGCCGCTGTCACTGAAGAAAAATGTTCTGAAGGTAAAACAAAGTTGGTTTTAAGACACAAAGAAGAGCCAGAAGGGAGAGAACAAGCAGAAATCGGAAGGGCGGTAACACATTAAAGACGAGGATGAGCTGCAAGTCGGTTACGATAGAAGAGGATGTGAGGAAGAGTGGATACCAAACCCATGAGGAGCCTCGGAGCCCAGCCAAGGTCACCAGAGACAGGAAGACCAGCTGTCCGTGTCTGTGCATCCATCTCGGGGCTTGTTAGTGTGAGTGTGTGCATATGGACTAGCAGCTGGGAGAAAGTGGTGTAGCGAGCACATGACTGACAGGCCACTTCCTGTTTCAGTTAACATCCACCATCACGCACAGAGTCAGGGAGATTTGCACGCTTATAACCAACGCAAATGTTTCTGGAAAGCCGCTGACATTTCCCTTTGTGTTTAAAAACAGAGAAGCTTGTAATTTTTCCAGGAGGAGAAAAAAAAACTGAGTTGAAGGAAACGGCAATGAAATGTAAGACTCGTCCAGCAAGAAACTGCTCACCGCCAACACTGACACAACAGCATATCATGATGACAACTATAACTCCAGTTTACACAAGGAGAAGTCGCAGGCCTGTGGGTTGTGATTGTGAGAAAAGAACACCGGAGGGGGATTCAGTCAGCAGCATGCATGTGACCGGGTTCTAGAAGCTGGAGTCGGATGGTGAGCGTGAGAAGAAAGGAGTGAGATGGAGAAGGGGAGCCAAAGAGAGTGAATAAGCAAGTTACGGAATTTGTTTCTTTATGATGTTGTGAAATTGTGTACATGGAAGCAAAAAAAAGGGGGGGGGGGGGGGGGGGGGTTGAGATGCAGTGGGAAGCTGAGAAGAAGGGGAACAAAAGGGGAGGGAGGGAGAGAGAGAGAGCGCTGTGTTTGTGGTGCTGATTCCAGGCAGTTGCTGAGAGGTCCCACCCAGACTCGGTGTCCGGTGGACCAGGGGAGAGCTGGAGGGAAGCCAGAGCCAAGCATGAGACTGATCGAAAACAGATAGGGCCGGAGCCCGCCGCTATAAATCACCAGTGTGGAGCAAGACCTTTACATAGTTCACACACACACGCACGCACGCACACGCACGCACGCACACACACACACACACACACACACACACACACACACACACACACACACACACACACACACACACACACACACACACACACACACACACACACGAGCAGCAGGAAATGAATTGTGGCAACTCAAGTGAAAAGCCCTGCTGCAACACCCATGGGAATAAAAGGGAGAAAAATCACTCTTCTTATGTGTCTTTTTTTCTTCTGCTTTCTTTTTACGCTCCCTTCCTGTCTCTAAGCCACCCTGTTTGTTGTAACAGCATCTTCCACAGCTTACACAGGGCAGAGGACACACACGCGCACACACATGCAGTTTGGAGTGAAGGCTGTGTGTGACTGAGATGAGTGTTTTGTGTGGAAAAGAATTACAGACACAACACTAAATTATCAGCCCTTGGCACATATACCCACTTGTTCCCACTAACGTAGACAAGATCCGAGAGGTTAATAGATGACAGAAAGACAGACACTTAGAAGGTTTCACGCAGCCTAGGGCATGAAAATCTACAACTTTAAAACTCAATCCGAAGTTTTCCCCCCTTTAGGAATTATGTATGATTTTTTTGACTATTAGGGAACGGGGCGCGCAACTGTGTGACATAAAATGCATTCAATGACGAGAGGAAATCCCGTTCTTTACGGGACTATCTGCTACAAGTTTTGATAATGGAAACACACTTATTGTTAAGAGGAAAAAAACAACCTGGGCTTCCATCACACCTCTGCAGTGCCACAGGCTGACAGCCTCCACGCTGTGCTGCACTCATGCACAAAAAGGCCAGACAAAGTATTGATGCAAAATAAATTAACCAAGATCAACCACAATGTTTAAGCTGGCGCTACTGCCTTATTGGGGTAACCATGGTAACCACAAACATGACATCAAACAAACCAGCAGTTTAGAGGTGAACTTAGATGTGATTCTGTGATGATGTTAAATCCATAAAAGATATCCAAAAATCAGTTCAGTCGTGTAATGTCCGACCTTGAGTGACTCATTTAAACCCTGAACGATAAACTGCCTGGCTCCCAAAAATTTGCCATCTGGATTTAACTAACCAAATAGGTTTGAGCCTCTTATTTGATAATTACTGCGTGGGTGATTATCTTTCAGCTGACAAGTTATTTTTACCCCAACTGGTACCATGAGTAGCTTCTCATTTCTTACTCATTAACTGCCGGCCATTTCCTGATCAGAAAAGCCTCTCGCTACCAACGTTGTTTGTGTGTTTATACAGTTTTTTGAAGAGTCACAGAACGTTGTGCTCTATGATGATGTCTTCACCAAAACTACCAAGACAGAAAGTAGACTCACCTCTGACATCAGGAAGGATCCACGCGTTGAGCGTTATCCATTCTTTCATAATTCGTTGTCGAATTGTGATCGGCAGAAGCTTTCCTGGTTCGCGCCTCACTTTTTTTACAGCAGCGGCCCAAAACGATCTCCTAACAAATGGATTTTTTTGCTTCCTGATCATGTGACGTTTGACATACGCGGATGAAGATCAGCTTTAGAGCTGTGATGTTTGTTCTCACACTGCGGGGGCTCGTTCCGACGCCCGCTCAGTAAAAAAATGCAAATGACAACTTTAGTCGTCGATGGCAGCGAGTGGTTGGATTTGAAATGACGACTTTTGTCATTAATAGCAGTTAATGAGTTAAACAACACTGTGGAAAGACACATCTGATGGTCGTTGAAAAGATGTTAGTCTGTGTGAGAAGGGTCACATCAGTGGCATGCATGAAGCAGAGAAAACATCTAAGGAGATTGTAGAAACAACTAAAACTGGGTTAAGAACTGGTGCATCAGGGTATGAAGAGAGGCAGATGAATTGAAGCACCCATCATGCCTAGTGCCTACTGTACAAGCCTGTGGGGGCAGTGCTATGATCTGGGGTTGCTGCAGTTGGTCAGGTCTAGGTTCACAGGGTATCTGCAGGTTTAAGGGAGCCAAATTTAAGACTTTTTAAGACCTATTTTAAGGCCACTTTGACCAAATTTAAGCTATTTTTAAACTAAATTTAAGCTATAATTTCCAGCTATTGCCAGGAACCGGTGCTAACCACGTCGCAAACGTGGGATTAGCCATCCATTTACCATTAAACTTGCACTTCCTCATGGTGCAAGCTCCCTCTAGCTTAACCAGCTAATGTGTTCATCTAAAAATAGCCCCCTTTCACAACCAACTGAACGTGTACGGTTCCGCTTACGCCAACATCATACACACAAAAAATGCTGAACACCAAATAGAAATTCACGAAAATGACAAAAATAAAAGAATCTTGTTTATTGGGTCTTTGGTAATTTAAGACCTTTGGAAACTGTATTTAAGGATTATTTGTAATTTTTAAGGAGTTTTAAGGCCTTAAATTTGGAAAAGCAAATTTAAGACTTTTTAAGACTTTTTAAGGACCCGCGGATACCCTGGTTCAGCAACAGGATGTGCTCCAAGAATGAGGTCAGCTGACTACCTGAATATACTGAAACACCAGGTTATTCCATCTTCCCTTTCGGCACGGGCAGATTCCAAGATGATAATACCAGGATTCATCAGGCTCAAATAGTGAAAGTGGTTCAGGGAGCATGAGACATAATTTTCACATGTGGATTGCCCACCAAAGGGTCCAGACCTTAACCCCATTGAGAATCTTTGGGATGTGCTGGAGAAGGCTTTGTGCACCGGTCAGACTCCACCATCATCAATGCAAGATCTTAGTGAAACTTTAATGCCACACTGGCAAAAAAATCTGGTGACAATGCAGAAGCTCATCAAAACAACGCCCCAACAATGTCGTAACCAAAACTAAAGGCAGTTTAAATATTAGAATGTGTGACCTTTTATTGGTGGCAACTTTATTTTTGGCCGGGCGTTGTGTTTCTATAGTGGCGTCTGTTTGACTTAGCTCCAAAGAGTGTTGGGTTCTCTCAAAAATAAACCTTGTTTGCATTGTTTTTTTTTTTTTTTGCTGATTTTATCTATTTTTATTTGATTTGTTAAGAAAAGCTACAGCAGTCTACTCTCAAACGAATTGCACATTTGAATGTATCTTTGGTTTTAATTTTTATTAATGAACACAAAGTTTTCTGATCTTCTTGGCTGTTATTGTAGAAAGTTGCATGACGTAGATCTCTTGATATCAACCAATCTTTTAGGCCATTCAAACAACACGAAAGAGTGGGAGCGAGTCAACTGTTTATCATCTCCATGTAAACGAATACTTATGTTACAATAAAAGAATGGTGCTTAGCGAATGAAAAAAGCCCACAAAAACACAGAAACACACCCTCAGGATGTTTTAGAGATAAGAGAATTAAGTTACAAAAAATTCCTTCCAGGAAGTGAATTTGAACCTTTACAGGACCAGGCCTTTAATTCCAGGTTTATATAACGGCTGACTTAAAAGGAAAGGTATTTTACAAAGTACTAAATGTAGTCGTAAAGTACAAGAACAAATAAAGGACAAAAGCCAGAAGCACAGCAAATGTTGTTTACATTCCCGATTTATATAAGACCAAGGAAATCTGAACAATTTGCTGCATTTTATTCTTGTTTTTGGGCCAAAAAATTCAAAAGTGTAAAGTTTTCTCTCGAAACATAATTGTCTCATTTTATTTTGGTGATTTTCTTATCATCAAAGCAGATAAAAATTAACAGCTAAATTAATAAAAGGCACAGCCAATCAGATCTAATCAGAAACATCTTCTGCTCTGCGATCGCAGAAATACACACAGGAAACTGAAAGCAGCTGTGTTTGTTTGAAAGATTTGTAAATGGTGTTTATGAAAAACATTATTAGCATTGTGTGTGAGCTGATTGGCGGATAGTTAAAGCTTCATGCTAAGAGTGAGATAAATAGGTGCCATAATGTAAAAATGAATTAAATTAAGAATAATGGCCAAATTAATCATTTCAAACGGGGATTCTGGAGGAGTTCTACTCTGGAGGTATTGGGCAACTGCTGGAGCCACCATAGAAACCACAAACACCAAAACAGTGCATCCAGGAGAATAATCCTTTATTTCTAAACATAATTCAGATGATATATATTTCAGGAGACTGATGTGAAAGCTGAGTAAATTGCGGCTGAGTTCTCATCTGGATTTTGTTCATCAAGTCTAAAGCAGCAACACGTTTGAAGGAGTTTGCTTTCAAATTCTGCAACATGGGAGAGCTGCCACTGTCCTCTCCAGGGTGAGGCTAGATCCCTCGAGTTGGAGCACGGCGGCTCTGCCAAAAGCCACCATTAGACCTGAGTGACGACAGCACATTTGAATCTAATCTAATCTTCTTGCTTTTCACTCAACATCTTGCAGACTTTTAATTTGTCCCCAAAGCAGCAGCAGCAGCAGCAGCAGCAGCAGCAGCAGCGTCTCAAGCTTCTGGCTTTCTCTTTGCAGCCATTTTTGTTAAAACTGCAAAAGAAATGTGTATCTTATCAATCTGAAACAAATCGTGCTCAGACGTTCCAGCTAGAATCTGCTGACCTTTCACAAAGACGTTTGTTTTGAGTTAGATCCTGAACTAAGTAGGACAAAAAGCTTTTCTCATTGTTTTTATTTTGCTTTCAGACAAGTCAACCAAGTTAGTAACATACAGCCGAGAAACACCAGCTGTTTCTACAAGTTTTTATCTTCTCTTTCTTCTGAGAGTGGTCCATTGAGTCCTACTCCCATCTATAAATAAAAATTCCCTTAAGGCCATCATTCTCCCATGAAAACTATTATATAAATCTCATTAAATAAATCACCACCAGTTTTAGGACATTTTATGTCCAAATGAGATGAACATCTATTTTCTCTAAAGCTTCAGAATCTAACAGGTACACAGCTGTCTCAGCTAGCATCATAAGAAGCAGGACTTTGAACTCCAGACATTGATCCACCTTATTTATCCAGCTTAAAAATTCCACCACCTAATCATTACTTAAAGGTGGCGTATGAGATGTTTTTCTGGAGCATTCTTTGCTTATTGCATATTGCTTATAATGCTCTTCACATACCAATGGTGATCAATAAATTGTTCTGTCATAAAAAAATAATCATTTAAATCCCCTCTGAAATGTTCGGTCCTGGAAAAACCTCATCCAATCACTGTTAAGGTCCCATTCTTAATGAATGGATCCAGATCCATCCAACCATCAGACTTCCCTCCAACTGTCCCTCTCCCTTTGTACGTGCCCTTCTTTGTGCACGAATTAGGCGTTCTTGGCTTGGAGCAATTAAACAGGAAGTGAAGCCAGAAGTGGGTTAGCTAACGGCTGGGCAATAAATCAAAAATGTATCGTTATCAACATTTATGACTCAAATCGATTTCAATATTACCATGTCAATAAATTAGATAAACAAAAATGGAAAGATGTGAGTGGGTTAGCAACATTCATGTCCCTTTAAGAAGCTGTACGCTTGGAGTCACATGACATGACTCAACATAATACACGTGACAGCCCCATCTAGTGGACAACTTATTTTTGGCGCATACTTGTAGTTATCGTCCATTTATCATTATCGAGGGGAACTCCACAATGTACCGTGATATATCGCCAGCAAGAACACAGAATTGTTATACATTTGCATAGCTTGAGCGAAAGTCACAGAGGGGGTTTCCAGTGTCATAAGCATGGGCTGCATGGTGGCGCAGTGGTTAGCACTGTTGCCTCACAGCACAAGGGCTGCAGGTTCGAAACTCGGCTGCAGCCTTTCTGCGTGGAGTTGCGTGTTCTCCCCATGCATGCATGGGTTTCCTCCGATTTCCCCCACAGATCACAACATGCCCTATAGGCTGTAAATTGTAAGTCTCTTTGGATAAAAGCGTCTGCTAAATGAATAAACATAAACATAAACATAAGCCCAGAGGTCATAGTCTTTCTTAAACTTTCAGAGGTGAGAACTCCTGACCGCTGCTGGACTATGAGGTGTCCGTCAGAAACCTGGAGGCTCCACAGTTGTTCCTTAGGCGTGTTAAAATAGGAATTATGGCAGAAAAGGTGTAAAAAAGGTGAGATTATGTAAAATTTTAGTCTTGGACAGTATTGGGAAGAGTTGAAACGTTCACTCCACACTTACATAAGGTATAAAAATTATTAGATAAGGTGATTATAGTAATGTTTTATTATTGTTTATTTTTGGTTTTACTCCTAAATTAATGTCAACATAAATTCCAATGACACAGTGTTGTAAAAATGACTTTGCTGTTAGCTACATGGAGTAACTGAACAGGTGATTAGAAAAGGGGTGGGATCACATCAGTTTAGGATTCCTCCTGCTCCTTTTTGATCATGAACAAACCAATTTCATGTTCAGCTTAGAGGCCGACTGATATATTGGGCTGATATATTCAATTTTTTTCTATAACGGCAATCGTCCGAAAGATTTTTTTAAAAATCAATAAAAAAATCAAGCACCTGTGTGGCCAAAAGCTGCCACTAATAGACCGAAGAAAGGACCCGAAGGACCCCAACACACTGTTTTTTTTATGTTTTGAGTTTGTTTTATATTTGAAGTTCAAAACATATTAAGAGATTTATTAACTTATTAAATTTATATTGCACACAGTGAGTGGTATGTGGTCTTTCACAATCAATGTGCTGCTAAAACGTATATGTATTGGCCTAATAATCAGCTTTAGATACCGGCCATCTGCAACGAAATTCTTCATAAATCGGTATTGGCCTTAAAAAAACATATCGGTCGGCCTCTGCATGAAAAACTCTGGGTGACTGATTTGAATCAGAAATAATATTCTTAAACAGGGTTTTCAATATTCCACAAATTTAATAATTAAATGTGTGTTCATATTTATGAGGATGTTCCAGAATTTAACAAAATGTAGACATAAATTGCCTAAATATTAAAAATAATAAATTAACTATAAACGTAACATTTTTTCGTTCACTAATTCATATCAACATGTCCTTTGTTGGATGAAGTGCGTGTGTGTGTGTATGTTGTGTGTTGGGTCCTAATCCTGAGTGAAAGGCTGTGTTTTTTGCCCAGGAAGGCAGCAGGGGGAGTCCCCACTGGGCCTCTGTGTGCCGGCCCTATAAGCCTGGTGTGAATGAGCCTGATTTTGCAGGCTCCCCACGAGGACGCACGGCCAATTAAGCTGACAGTCAGAGGCCCATTGACCAGTCACAGAGATTAAACGCCGGGCCATCTCGGTGGCTAAAACCACCTGCAGGATGGAGGGAGTGATAGAAAGCCAGAAAGGAGGAGGGGGAGGAAATGGCAATAGACGCACAGAGAGACGTGCCGATACTCACTGTTACTTGTTGCTTCGGTAAAAGACGCCTTTTGTCCGTTCCAGCCTTTGTTGTCCATCTGTGGTGATGCAGAGGGAGGGAGATGAGGTAAGAGAGATGTCGATTCTTGAGCAGACAGCTTCTTCACGCATGCCAGACAAGTTCCTTCCTACTGTTTGGTCCACAAAGAGACAAGCGCTCTCAAAAGATGGAATGCCTAAGGGGACTACTGTCTCGCTAAGGCTCTTTAGAGGAGTTTTCTGTTTTTAGTACCCTAAAAACGTGGTTTTAATGTGTAATTTCTACAGTGAAACGCTAAAGTGTGAAACAGAAACAAACTAAATGCATGTGACAGCTGAAGACTTGACTAACAAATGCACCCCACAGGCTCAGAACACTTGTGCTGTGATCCTACAGTGGGAATTCAGTACAAACAAACTCCCAGAAGGGAAAAAAGGAGAGGAAGGATGCATAGAGTGTGAGACAGAGAGATCTAAAGAGAGACAAGTTTTGCTACAACGGCTCCAGAGCTCAGGACCAACTGAGGGCTTGGGGGAAAGTGGGGCACCCAAACAGATCTTAGGATGAAGTTTTATAGACACAAAGCCATTTATCAGCCACTAATACGGTTTTATCCAAATATTCTGTCTCTGTATCATAAACAAATCTAAGTGATGAACCACTTTAGAGATCAAAGGAAAGGGAACCACTGGATAAACTAGGCAAAGGTTTCTTATTACACATTAACCATAACACTATGACCACATGCCAAATCCCTGAAAAGGCTCCTTTTTGGACACAATGCCTTGATGTGGTACCCTGCACAATGTAAACTGATTATTAACTGTAATTGGGGAAAGAAAGCATGTGGAACACTCGTTTAATCAATACATTTACAGTGGTCTCCAGACGACAGGATTTGCACTCCTATTTACTGATGTTTGGACATCTCGACTGTTTGGCCAACAGCAACACGACTCTACTACTGACTCTGTTTGCTCTACAACGTTGATGTTGACACTTGACCCAGTGTTGTGTTAGTACCTGGCTGTTCTGCTCTGATCAGTACCTACACTGTCTTGTACGTATAGGTCATTTTCCTAGTTAGTGTTGATTTTTATTATTTTATTGTGCTTATTTCTTTTTTTTTTTACACTAAGTACCGCAGCAATTCCCTAATTTTGTGAACCAGCTCAAACGTATGGCAACGAAACCCTACTGATTCTCTACATGAGCAGGTAATTATGTGTTGGAGCTACTAACACTGCACTTTCTTTGGTCCATAAGGTCTTTTGATGACTTTGGCCGTCATCTTGAAAAGTTTGGACAACCCTGTTCGACCAATGAAAATACACCTAGGGAGTGACGTTTACCATTTAGGAGCAGAATTAGCAACATGGGCAACAATGGAGGTTACACACAAGAAAAATGTGGACCACTCCATTTTGATGTTTGGTTCATTAACGGTGGTGCTTTCTTCTTTTAATCGTTGTTGCTTTGGGTATCTGTCGGCTTTAGGTGACGTACGCTGTTTGGTGAATATGCTTGTGACGTTAGCGTGTCCTGTTAGAGTGAGATGCCGTGCAGTTTGGCTCGCTGAAATCTTGAGCAGTGTAGTGTGCCACATCTTTGGAGTCCTCACAATACGACATGAAGCAGTTATTTGCAACAGCCGAAAACGCACAGTGTGCAGCGGGCTTAAAGAGCAAGTCTCCCCCTACCAGACTCTTACTCAACTCCCACTTCCTGTTTGCAAAATGCACCAAATGCTGTTGCCTAGCAGACCGAGAGGGCGGAGCCGCTAACAAATACACACACACAGGCTCACAACGACATTGTGACATCATATGGTACCAGCTAACGTCCTAGGGTACCTCTTAGCCAACAGCGATGGCAGATTTAAATTGAAATGCAGTGCAGAATTTTTCCCTGACAACGGCACAACACTGACAGTTTTAGGCAGAAAATTAAAATTTTAACTAAAATGCACTAAAGTGCAAAACTATTGACTACATGTGTCTGCAGCATGATTAGACAATCATTTATATAGTTTATCAGAAAAAAAGTTGATTCAGCGGTGACTTGCTCTTTAAGTCCTCTATGGCTACGTTCACCCTGCAGATAAAAGTGCAACAAATCAGATTTTTTCCCAACATGCAACCCATTTCTGATTTTTTTATGACAGTCTGAGCAGCACAGATCTGATATTTTCAAATCTGATCCACATCAGTTTCATATGTGGTACTGAAACCGATACATCTGAAGTATTTGAAAGCGACTGCAGTCTGAGCAGTCATGTCGCATTAAATCTGTCTCCTTTGTCACTGAGTCAGCGGAGGTGAGCGTTGTGTGTTGACATTCCTGAGGACAAGCAATGACAGAAGGGTTCAGGAGTCTGTCTGGACTTCCTGTTTTAAGTTTAGAAATTAAAAATGCAGGAGAGCATGAGAACGGGAGTGGGAGGTGCTGCTGGAGCGAATGATGCCACTTTTGCTTTGCACTATCTTCCATTGGGAAAGAGAAGGAAACTCATCTGTGGGTAATCCTGTTGTCTAGCAGCTCCGGTTTGGGCCATCTGAAAACAATAAGTGCAATCAGGGGCTGTAAACGAGCTGTTTCTCCCCTCCCTGAAAACACTCATCAGGTGATCTAGGTCTCAACAATTGCAATCAGCTGGTGCATGAACACCTGTTTCCAACTAGTAGCACAGCATAAGTTTGGTTGCACAACTGAAGCATCAGCCCTTGTGTCTCAGCCCCTCCGGTGTGAAGACACTCCGGGGTAAAGACATACGTGTCTACCTGCGCGTGTCCACAGAGCAAACAAACTCGACCCAGACACTGCTCCATCGACACCTTGAAAAATGTGCCATTATCCTACGGCTGTGATCACTAGTTTCAGAGGAAGGTCACACACAGCAAACCGCTTTCGCAACCTTCAAAACCTCCGCTCGCTAAAACCAACTCCCCCCCGAAGACACCCACCTGTCTATGGGACTGTGGAACTACCAATCAGCTGTAAACAAAGCAGACTTCATTACAGCATGTGCAAACCACCTGTCACTCGATGCACGGGCTCTCACTGAGACCTGGATCAAACCATGTGACAATGCTACCCCATCCGCTCTCTCAATTAACCACACTTTCTCCCACACTCATCGTGCATCTGGCCGAGGTGGTGGAACGGGCATGTTAATTTCCAACAGATGGATATACAGTCAGTTGCTACCCATCACTAAATACAACTCCTTTGAATACCATGCCATCCAGGTAACTGTACAGAAAAAATTCTTTTTGGTTGTCATTTATCGCCAACCAGGTCAACTGGGAGACTTTCTTGATGAACTCGGCACCCTGCTCTTCTCCATTCCTGAGCATGACTGTCCCACAATGGTCCTTGGAGACATGAATATTCACCTGGACAATCCCAGCTCATCAGGCTTCCTGTCACTTATGTCATCATTTGATCTAAAACTAGTACAAAGTCCTCCAACTCACAAAGCTGGAAAAGCACTTGACCTCATTTTCACCAGAAACTGTGCCATAGACACAATCTCTGTCACACCGCTGCATCTTTCCGATCATTAATTCATCCATTTCAGCACGACTCTACAAGGGATGTCCACTGCTTCCTCCCCAATGGTCTCAATCTGCCGCAACCTCCGCAATCTGGCACCCAACTACTTCTCCTCTCTTGTTGCCTCCACTCTTCCATCTCCCAGCACATTCTCTGCTTATGAAGTGAATGATGCCACCGAGTCACTCTGCTCCACACTCTGCTCTTGTCGTAACAACTTGTGCCCTTTAGCCACTAGACCTGCTAGATCCTCTCAGTCGCACCCTTGGCTAAATGATACCCTCTGGTCTCTACGCACCAATCTTAGAGCTGCGGAACGGAAATGGCGCAAAACAAAGGATCCTGGTGATCAATTGAAATTTCATGAATTACTGTCCTCATTCTCTGCCAGCATCACTGATGCAAAGAAAGCTTTCTACACTGACAAAGTTCTCAGCTCTACTGACTCTCAGAAACTATTTTCAACATTCAAAACTCTGCTCAACCCTCCTTCTCCACCTACAACCAACAATCTATCAGCTGACACCTTTGCCTCATTCTTCACTGACAAAGTGGCAGCTATAAGCAAACAGTTTACTCAACTGGCCACTCCTGAACATTCGCTACCACAAACTCTTTCTTGCCCAACCATCTCAAGCCCTACTGCTTCATTTTCCTCTTTTTCCCCTCTCACTGAGAACTGTGTGTCCAAGCTTCTCACGTGCAGCCGCCCTACCACATGCCCTCTCGACCCCATTCCAACTAAGCTGCTCAAGCTATTGCTCCTACAGTAGCCGCAGCAGTCACACATGTGATCAACGCTTCACTGACATCCGGTACATTTCCCACCTCTCTCAAACATGCTCAAGTTAAACCGCTGCTAAAAAAAAACATCTCTTCCTCCAAATCATGTGGAGAACTACCGACCCAGCTCTCTCCTCCCTTTTCTGTCCAAAATCATTGAAAGGGTGGCTTTCAAGCAGATCACAGAATACCTCTCACAAAACTGTCTGCTTGACCCTTACCAATCTGGGTTCAAAAAGGGCCACTCCACTGAAACTGCTCTGTTAACAGTGATAAAAGAAGCTAGAGCGACTGCCAAATCCTCAGTGCTTATCCTGCTCGACTTATCGACTGCATTTGACGCTGTCAACCATGGCTTCCTTTTGTCCACACTCTCTAGCATGGGCATCACAGAGAAAGCACATGCCTGGTTTGAACCGTACCTCACAGGACGATCATTCAGTGTATCTTGGCTTGAACAATCCTCTACCGTGCACCAACTTGCCACAGGAGTCCCCCAGGGCTCTGTACTAGGACCTCTTCTCTTTGCCACATACACCACCTCACTGGGTGAGATCATTCGATCACATGGCTTCTCCTACCACTGCTATGTAGATGACACCCAGCTCTACCTGTCATTTCCACCGGACGACCACACTGTCTCTGCACAAATATCAAACTGTCTCTCTGACATATCAAAATGGATGAAATCCCACCATCTCCAACTCAACCTCTCTAAAACTGAACTACTTGTCATCCCAGCAAAACCATCCATACAGCACAATATCTCAATCCAAAATGACTTCCTATCTCTGGCTCTTTCAAAGGCAGTTCGAAATCTGGGTGTTGTGATTGATGAACACCTGACCTTTAAAGATCATGTTGCCTCTGTTGCTCGTTCATGTCGCTTTGCGCTGTATAACATACGAAAGATTAGACCATACCTAACACAACATGCCACCCAGCTCCTGGTGCAATCTACTGTCATCTCCCACCTCGATTACTGCAATGCCCTTCTAACTGGTCTTCCAGCCTGTACTGTGAGACCTCTTCAAATGGTCCGGAACGCAGCGGCGCGTCTGGTCTTCAATCAGTCAAAAAGAGCACACGTCACCCGGGGTGACTCACCCCTCTGTTACGGTTGCCAGTCTGGCCAAGGAAGAGCTGGAGCCAGGATCACCCAGCTCTGGTGATTGACCGGACACCGCCCCTCCTCCTCCTCCTCCCTTCCAGGCTGCTGAGGAGCACAGCTGAGCTGAATCCATCTGATGACCAACACCTGGGATAAAAGAGCTGTGCATTCAGCAGTCTGGGAGACAGCAGTGCAGGGGTTCTGCTGTTCTCCATGATTCGTTTAGTTTTAACCCATTCGTTTGTTCGTTCGTGCCTTCGTTTTGATGAGTTTAACTTTTAAAGTTTAAACTCTTGAGTTATCCTTTGGGATCTTGTGTTCGTTTGTTTTAAAGGTTAACTTCGTTTGTAGGAATATGATTGACTTTGTTTTTAAACACCTTCGTTTGGTAAACCTAATAAGTTTTAACCAGGTGTTTTAATAGTTGATCATTCGTCTTTTAACGTTAACCTTTTTGAGTTTGTGTGTGTTGCATTATCTTTATGATGCTCGTCGTCTGTTTTGTTAGTTTTTAGAACCTTTTTATAACAATAAAACCCTTTTAATATCCACTGTCCAGTTTTTAGGTTATCCCCATCCTTCACATTTTACCATCTCATGTCGGGGACGTAACATAAATGGGGGCTCGTCCGGGATTTTTGTTCATTGAGCTCCACTGGCTACCGCTAGCAGCACGCATCAAATTCAAATTGCTAACACTAGCATACAAAGTCCGAGATGGTACGGCTCCCATCTGCCTGAATCCTCTTGCAAAGGCTTACGTCTTGGCCCGGCTGCTCCGGTCATCACAGGATCGTCGGCTAGCAGTGTCTACACCACGCTCAGGACAATCCAGACTCTTCTCATGCATCGTTCCACAAATGTGGAATGACCTACCAAGTACTACCACAACAGCGGCTTCCATTTGCTTTGGACAAAAGCGTCTGCTAAATACATAAACATAAACATCTCACCGGTCTCAGTCTCCATGGGGGGGGGGGGGGTCTCCGTGAATTAACTTAATACCAGAACATTTTTGATGAATAATAATTCAGGAAGACGGCGGGAATGAGGAGTAAAATAGTTTACAGGTTTTAAAACAGTTTCCTGCCCAAAATGGGAGACTTGACAGGTGTGACCCTGATCCTGTAGATGAAGGCCTTCACATCACAACTCCGACTCTCCTGATTCGAACTCCACTGACCTCCTCTGTGCATGCGGGCCGCTTTGGGGCCATGAAGCATTCACAATGGAGAGAGTTTGATGTCGCATTTCAGTCATAATGTGAACAGCCACACACACAAAAAAAATCTAATTTACTCAGAAAACCATAATTGAGGATCAAGGCCTGCAGTGTGAACGTAGCCAACGTTGCAGTGAGGGACCACCATGTATTAGATGGGTTTGTTCAGCACATCTTCATGCTTTATCGAATTAAATCATGAATCAAGGCTTTCTTCATTTGATTAGCAGAAATATTTAGGAAAGTGATAATGAAACATAAACCTCGTATTTAAGCGTACATTAATAGGTGGAATCGACCAAAACGTCCCACTGCTCCATCAGCCTGCCTTCATTCTTTGCTCTCAGTTTAAATAATAATTAAACGCAGCATCACACAAATAACTAATGATCTGTCTGGAGAATACCTGACATTCAACACAAAGGTGGGTTATGTAACGTGATCTATATCTGATTCTGCTCCACAGAGCTTAAAACCCGATGAGGTGAACAGAGATGATGGTTGTCTGCAAACACTCAGATCAGAGGAGATGAGGGAGTTTTGTAAAAGGTGAGCAGCAGAAATGACTCTCAGGGTAAATTCATATAAGCATGGTTAAAGGTTGATTACAATTTCATTAGATGGCTTTAAGCAGACTTTCATAAATGTTTAATGTATATCTGCAATGATCAAGGAAAAAAAGAATCACAAGTGGCAAACTTTAGCTCCCTTTGAGTGAAGTGATGACAGTTTAGAGCGGTTTAGAACAACTTACCGTAATCATGATGTAGCATAAACAAATAGTTACAGACACTAACAAAACTAGAGGTTTGTATATAAAACAAATATGAAAAGTAAAAGTTGGCTGAAGGGTGTGGTGAGTACCTCTGAGGGGCTCTGAGGGACAGTGGAGGCCTTGTATCCCAGCTGCAGCAGCATCGCCTCAGCAGCGTTACGCTTGGCCACCTTCTTGTTAGGTCCTGTTCCCGTGGCAACCTCGTTATTCACCTTCACCTGCATGAGCACCCAAGAAACACACAAACAAGCGTCTGTACATGAAATGGAGAATGGGTTTTTGTGGCTTTGCTGATGCATTCTGTGTGACTTTTCTCCCTCCAGCGTTTTGATGCCCGTTCCCTCTCAGCCGAGGGATCTCGCTTTCTGAGCCAAGTCAGCCGCGCAACGTCAAGTGTTTGTTTTTCGGTAATCCCTGAGCATTAAATCTGTCCACGCGAATGTAAGCAGAAATCTCCAAGAGCATATCGGACATTGTCATGTTATGCAAACAGACAATTACACTGTACAAATAACACTCTGGGAGCCGGAGCATGTGAACAGCCAGGCATCGGCGCACTTATTCAAAGTGACCCGACAGGCTTGAGTGCTGCTCTGAATACACGACACAGGCAACGACATACAGTGAGAGCAAACAGCTAAATAAATCACCGAACCACTGAACACTTCCACTTTTTTATTAGCTTTTAAAACAACGATCAGCTCCACTGAAGGTATCTGTTTTAAGGTGGAGTTTGATTCTCAAACTAGAGATGGATTTAAACAAAGGAGATGAAAACAGAGGCTCATTTGAGCCCTGCTGCCTAACAGGGGGAAACAATGTGGAAATTTTAGAAGAGTGAGTGGACTGCACAAAAGAACACACACACACACACACACACACACACACACACACACACACACACACACACACACACACACACACACACACACACGCACACACACGCACACACACAGGGCCTAATGTGTGCATCAAAGAGGCATGGAGAATAGGTTTGAGGCTGAATTACTGCCTGATGCTGAGAGAAGCTCTGTTCCTCATGTGAAAGAAGGGGATTACGAAAGAAAAGACAAAGAGGGCGAGTTTGACTGAGGGATGGGAGAGAGAGGTGAATAAAAGCAGAGATGGACAAAAAAAATTGGAGAATCACAGTTGGGGTGACATGCATTAATAAAAATGGACAAGTCTAATTCAAGTGACGCGGCTAGCACACAAACAATTTAGAAGGTGTACCTTATGTGGAAACACACACGCGCGTGCACACACGCACACACACACATACACACACACACACACACACACACACGCCAACAGCAGGTACACTTAGAAGATCTGCTGCATATTTTTACCACCCATCAGACTTCATGCATTATTCCATCTTAACAAGGTTTTAGAAAAACACATCAACTTGACTTTTATGTACTTAGTAAACAAAAACATCAGATTTACTGATTTCACTTCTCTTCCAAATCCAAAACATGACCAAACTTAAGCCAATCAAGTTTAATTCAATCTAATTTAATTCAGTTTATTTACAAAGCACCAATTAAAGAGTCCTCTCAAGGCACTTCAGGAAGTAAACATTTCCAATTAAACCTACTTATTAGCGCACTGAGTTAAGTTTTTTAAGCCAGTTGGTTACACAACATTTGCACTAAGTAGTGCTTCTATGGCCGTATGCATTGCACTGCTTAAAGTTTATTGTGTAAAAATTGTGACGAGTCCAGTTAAGCCAGTATATCTCTGGAATTGTTGGTGATAAATTCTGAATGGTAATCATGAAGGAGCTCCCAAAATGTCCCCACGAGTTCTGCTCTCGTGTTGTTGGGAAATTTTGAACCAGCTCAAAAAAATTAAACTTATTCAAACGTTATTTTATTATTGTGTTTTAGCTCTGTTGACGGCTTTAACGAGTGAGAGGCATTACTTCCAGAAGTAATCACGGAAGGGATTAAAGTGCAATACATTATTTCCACCTGTAGATGGTGCTCTCTAAGACAAAACATTCCTGCTTTAAACCTTTCATTCTGTAGGAAAAGGCTAATATCTGAGAAAACAAGTCTGCTTAAAAAAGTATGAGAAACAAAAGTGAAACTCAAAAAATGAGAATGTGGAGCAAAAGTCCATTTATGCCAGTAATCCAACTTAGACTGAGAGACCATCTAAAGGCTCAGGAACCCTTTGCAGGTGTTTAGGATCCATTTGCTGATTAGTGTGTGACACTTTGAGTCTAGAATATTGAACCTACAATATTCTAATTGTCTGAGATTTTGAATTTGGGGTTTTCATAAGCTGCAAGTTGCAATCATCACAATTATAACAAACATCTGCCTTTGCATGTAATGAGTCTACCTTTCTTAGTTTAGTTTCTGTGTGTCATAAAAGTCTGAGAAATGCGAGACAACTGTGGGAGGAGTTGGCAACTACATAGCTAATAAAACAAGAGTAGAAAGCAAATAGAAATACGATTAAGACTTATTGACACAAAAGTGCAACAAGAACATTTGCAAAACAGTCAGAATATGTTTGCAATCACAACATGTCTCACGCTGCGACCAATACCTTTAAATAAAACTTGTCCAAAGTGCCAATTTTGTGTGATTCCCACAGACAATGTGCACACTGTCCTCACAATTGTGTGTCACCCCAGTGAGATTCTGGCTATGTCGTTTAAGTGAATGCTGCTGCAGCAGGAGCGTCTCCCTACAACAGCCATATTTCTCCTAGCGCTGCAGAAACCAGACCATGTGCTGTCTTTACTAGCTCCAACAGACAAACTGAAATATAGTAGTATAAAACAGTTGCCTGCTCCACTGAGAGAAAACAGGGCTGTGAAGACGAATGTTCATCTGTTCAGGGGTTTAATGGCACCAATGAAAACACGTAATAAACAGAATATGTTGAGAAGAAAAAGGCAAAGAAGATGAGAGATGAGTGAAACAGAAGGAGGGGACAGCTGGAGAGAAAAGGTATCTCTGGACTTTTTGCCTTTAATTATTTTGGTGACGCTAGCATGACCCAACTGCTGCTGGTGACAGAATTTAGTATTTGTAGCATGTCTCCTACAGTCGCTGTTCAAGTGTCTGATAATGGTTAAATATCAGAATGAAGTCCATTACCTGGGGGATCACACTCCTGAGCCTCCTTGGTAAAGTCTATTCAGGAGTTCTGGAAAGGACGGTCCGACGGATTGTTGATCCTCGGATTCAGGAGGAGCAATGTGGTTTTCGTCCTGGCCGTGGAACACTGGACCAGCTCTATACCCTTAGGGGGTTGCATGGGAGTTCGCTCAACCAATCTATATGTGTTTTGTGGATTTGGAGAAGCCGTTCGACCGTTTCCCTCGGGAAGCCCTTTGGGGGGTACTTTGGTAGTATGGGGTACCAGGCCCATTGATACGGGCTGTTAGGTCCCTGTATACCAGCGGTACTCGATAGGGTCCGGCCATCGCATTTGCTCTGCAGGAGTAGGAACGGCGCTGGTGTGATTTGTGGTTGGTTATATTGCATTTGTGTGTGGGGAGCATGATCTGCCAGCACACTCCATAGACTATAATGGATTCTATTTGAACCAGTGCCGTTTCGCTGCTGATGCATCCAGTGTACAGCAGGGGTCAGGCAAACGCGACCAGACCCCAGAGAAGTGTTCGAAAATGAATGGATGGATAACAGGAAGTGCATATATTTTTAGCCCAACAATAAGCTGTTTTTGTTCCAAATTCTGAAATTTGAGCAATAATAATACATCCAGAGAAAGATTTGGACTTAATGATATAATGGTGTAGTTAAGGTAAGCAAAAGCAAACATCATCCTGATTCTGATTTCGCAGGAGCTAAAATACTCTCAGCATGGAGGATATCGTTCAATATGAGGTGCAGATCTTAGATATACAATATTCCAATGTATTTTTATGGGCCTAAAGTTAGAAAACAGATTTCTGGATCGAATGAGGAAAACAATGTTTATTCCCAGCAGTTGATCATAACAAAGCTTAATTCTGTTTATCTTCATATAAAGACTGCTGATCAAACTCAAATATCAGGAGTTTCAAGAATAAATGGGTAAAGGTTCATGGTCTCTGAAGTCAAGCTGCCTTAAGCTATCAGTACTGGAGCAGGACAGAAAGAGCCCGCTGGATAAGATGTACCAATGAGGAATGGAAACGCTGAAGGGTGCCTAGACACAGAGTCTCAGATTCATAAACTGTGCTTTTTTAATGCAACTGATTTTTACTGAACTGTGCTTTTATCAATAAATCCTTTGAAACTTTAATAAAACACATTGGACCATGTGAGTCTTGAGTTTTGTTTGACCCAACAAACTGTATCCATCCTGCAGGCAAAGGTCACCATCAGGGTCATTGGCAAGCTCCTAGAGAATTAATAAAAAGATGAAACCGTTACCTGCATGACAAACTCTCGACGTCTAGGCATCCCTCTTTCAGAAAGCAGCTGGTACTCTGGTTCCTTCTCTTTCTTGGCCTGTTGGATCTGGGCTAGACGGCTGATGGGGTTCATGCCCTGACCGTAGTCCGGAGCCGTCTGGAAGGGGGGACAAGTAGAATCCATCATCTTCTTGTTTGATTTAAAACCCTTCTCTTATATTTATATAATATTACTGTTTATCACTTGAAGAGACTCAATCTAATAATAAATTACCAATTTATTATACCAGTTCGTCCAACCATTCTACATGAGTTTTATGGATTTATAGAAGGCGTTTGACCAGGTCCCTTGGGAGGCCGTGTGGGGGTTACTTCAGGAGTATGGGGTACCGGGCCTGTTAGGTCCCTGTATGACCGGTGCCAGAGCTCGGTCAATATTGCCGGCAGTAAGTCGGGCTGGTTTCCGGTGAGAGTTGGACTCCGCCAAGGCTGCCCTTCATCACCGATTCTGTTCATAACTTTCATGAGACATTTTCCCTGCCACTACAAGGAACCCTCTGATAAAAAAAACTCCAGATTTTGGCTACATTTGTCAGTTAGATGGAAATGATGCTATCCAAGTGTAATGAGTTCATTTTCATGACATGCAATAAAAATGTCTTTCTAAGAACGCCGTCTCTCAGCATTTAAAAGCACATTATTGTTATAAAGGACTCCATTTTCCCCTAAGATACCACCCCACCCAACCCGTTTGCCTGGCTGCAGCACCTTGAGGATAGTCTTGGTGCGTTTCTTGTAGTGCGTCTTGGGTTTCTCCACGGTGGGTATGAAGGGCAGCTTCTTCAGGTCCTGCAGGATGGTCAGAGCAGCACGCTTCTTCGACAGCTTCTTACTGTTTCCTTCACCCTCAGCAGCAAACTCTCCAACAGTGACTCGGGTCAGGAAGCTTTTCATGTGTGGGGGACCGCTCTCCTTCAACACCTGGGAAAAAATATTGGAACATTCAACAAAATAACAATAAAAAAAAGAAGCAAATAACACAGAAAAGAACATGATTACAAATGAATGTGTGTCTGTGTTTGGTCATTATGTGCAAGCAGCTACACCAGGTGGTCCTAAACATCTGCTCTCTGTGGTCATACAAAAATCTATCCACCCATGTGTGCACACTGGAACACACACACAGACACACAAACGAAAAGTAACATGTTCCTAAATGACAGTCTCTGGTGATGAAGGCTCAGTTTCCTTCCTGCAGTCTTTGGTCACCTGGGAGACCTAAAACAAACACCGGCTGGCGTTAGGTCATGCTTCTGCAATCACATCTACTTCCTATGAAGAACAATGTGTGTGTAGCAGGTGGGGTTCTCTCTAACCTTACATAGGAAAGCATACTGAGGAAAGAATTAGGTTTCACACACTTATTAGGCTCCAGAGTTACATGTTCACTTTTCTGACATGGCTTTTTTCCCCTCAATGTGTGATTAAAAGGAGCCTGAGGCCATACTGATCAATTACGATGGTGTTTCCTTCCCGCTCCATCTAAATCTACTAGCTGTGTGTATTTTGTTGGAATCTCAAGCCCCCTCCCCCCACACTTTCCAGATTTTCTCTACTGCGGTGCAGACAGCACAAATTATAGCAATCAGCCGCAATCTAGTAACAGTTCATTTAAACCCAACGGCCGATAAAACCGATTTAACTGATAAGCGGAAGCGTGAGCATTCCTGAGATACTTCGTACGTCAGCACAAACAACTCCCAGACCTGAAGGAAAGAGCAGGACACTGTGGACACGTCTTTTCTTTTGCTCACAACTACACCCACACTTATTAAACTAGTGGACTGAAATGACTCAATAAGTCCGATTCAGTGATTAAAGAATAAATGGATGTTCAGAAAATGACAAAGTTTGGACCAAAACTGCACATTTGACCAAATAAAGTTGCTAAATTGATCAGTTACTTAAAGAAAATATTATTAGACCAATCTACACTCATCTAGAGGATTATTAGGAACACCACACTAATACAGTGTTTGACCCCCTTTTGCCTTCAGAACTGCCTTAATCCTACATGGCATTGATTCAACAAGGTGCTGAAAGCATTCTGTAGAAATGTTGGCCCATACTGATAGGATAGCATCTTGCAGTTGATGGAGATCTGTGGGATGCACATCCAGGTCACGAAGCTCCCGTTCCACCACATCCCAAAGGTGCTCTATCGGGTTGAGAGCTGGTGACTGCGGGGGCCGTTGTAGTACAGTGAACGCATTGTCATGTTTAAGAAACCAATTTGAAATGATAGGAGCTTCATGACATGGTACACTATCCTGCTGGAAGTAGCCATCAGAGGATGGGTACATGGTGGTCATGAAGGGATGGACATGGTCAGTAACAATGCTCAGGCAGCCCGTGGCATTTAAACAAAGCCCAATTGGCACTAGGGGGCTTAAAGTGTGCCAAAAAACATCCCCCACACCACCACCACCACAAGCCTGCACAGGGGTAACAAGGCATGATGGGTCCATGTTCTCATTCTGCTTACGCCAAATTCTGACTCTACTATTTGAATGTCTCAACAGAAATCGAGACTCATCAGATCAGACATTTTTCCAGTCTTCAACTGTCCAATTTTGGTAAGCTGGTGCAAAATGTAGCCTCTTTCACCTATTTGTAGTGGAGATGAGTGGTACCCTGTGGGGTCTTCTGCTGTTGTAGCCCATCCGCCTCAAGGTTATGTGTGTTGTGGCTTCACAAATGCCTTGCTGCATTCCTCAGTTGTAACGAGTGGTTATTTCAGTCAAAGTTGCTCTTCTATCAGCCTGAATTAGTCGGCCCATTTTTCTCTGACCTCTAGCATCAACAAGGCATTTTCGCCCACAGGACTGCCGCATACTAGATGTTTTTCCCTTTTCACACTATTCTTTGTAAACCCTAGAAATGGTTGTGGGTGAAAATCCCAGCAACTGAGCAGATTGTGAAATATTCAGACTGGCCCGTCTGGCACCAACAACCATGCCACGCTCAAAATTGCTTAAATCACCTTTCTTTCCCATTCTGACATTCAGTTTGGAGTTTAGGAGATTGTCTTGACCAGGACCACACCCCTAAATGCATTGAAGCGACTGCCATGAGATTGGTTGATTAGATAATTGCATTAAGAAGTTGAACAGGTGTTCCTAATAATCCTTTAGGTGAGTGTAAATTACAATTATGTTTTTTATTTGGCAGCTGCTTTTATCCAAAGTACCTTACAACTGTGGATGTAACAATGCAGTCAATTGAAACCGCACTAATTACAGGAGATTGCAATAATCATTCATTCACTGAGACATCAGCATTTCTGCTCTGAGTTCAACTACATGGAATGAAAAGGATGTATGAGGCAGGAAAGCCTAGGAGCTTCTAGCCAAACTCCTGGGACCTACTCTGGTCTTGCTCATCACCACAGAAAGGAAATGAAACATGTCAGCTTCTCGTAGAAAGTAACAACTAGTGGGAGTGGACACATGCAATCTCTAAACTGATGGCAACGCTCATCACTGACAGAATTATGTCACTTGGAGGACACAGATACATGCTTGGCTTGTGCGTCACAAAGAACATGTGTTAGTGCTCAGCTCGAAGTGAGCGAGGCAGAAACTGTCATAAACGAGGCTTCATCCACAGTTGGATTCAAACAAAAACTCATTTTCTTCAAGGTAAACACTTTCTTGGTTCAGTTTTGCTAAATTAAAGCATCCTCGTAGGCGACTGGCTGAGATATTTGTCACGTGACTGAGCTTCTCATAGTTTGATTTTGATACAGGTCATTGTTTAGTTGTTTGGCAACAAGAAGAGACTCCAAGAAGTTCCTAATCCTGGCCAAGAAATAGTTTGACGCACAAAAACTCCTTTAAACAGCTAATTATTGAGGGTAAACTTTAGTATTTGTCTGGTTTAAACATGAAGTATGTTGTTAATTATTAATGTAGTTAATAGATGATATTATTGGGATCTCATCACAGTAACAATTTAACCTTGAGCACGATGAAAAAAAGAGTTTCATTTCACCTACTCAATCACATGATAACTTGACACATATGTTCCCTTGTTAGCACACCAGCGCTGCTTGTAGTCAATGGAAAAACTGTGATTGAACACCAAGGTGTACAGAGATGGATCAAAATGCCATTTCAATAATATTATTTTCCTAATTCTATAATCTTTTTACATTTTAACCTGTTGTGTCTTTAGTCAAAAGTGTAACTGCTGCATGCCTACAGGGGACCTCTTCTCCTCAGCTCACCATACCAATCTCCCTACAGCTCTGAACACAGAGGCTACTGTGGCCACTGTTTAGCCCATTTTACAAAACACAACAAGCTGGCAAATCAGTGTAATACTGCTGCCACGGTGAGTCTTATGAAAGTGCCGTGGCGGCATGGCAATACGGGAATTTTGGTAGTAATATTGCCGTATTGTCGGTCTTGTGAATGCATATTAAGCCTTGGTGCAACAGATGGTGGTGTCATGATTACGTGGGGAGTTACTACTGAGCTATGGTCGGCAACTATATTGAAAATTGACAGTAAGCACGGGCAGTAACTAGCTTTTTTAACAGATTCACTTGAGATGATAAACTGGAGTGATGTAAACAGGGTCCGAAATTCAATTTTTTACTCACCGGCCAAGTTGGCTGGTAGATGATGAAAATCTACCGGCCAAGCATATCTTTTACCGGCCAAAATTCTAAATGATTTAGATCCACCTAAAGCATGTTATTCTATATTATGCTGATTCCAAACAGAGTGACAAAATAATTAAAACATCAATTAATAAAAAAAACAACTCTTTTGTCATTTTTACTATTTATTTATTTATTTTTAGAGATGTTTTTATGAACTCTTTCATTGAAATCTAGTCAGACTCCTTGTTTTCTCTGTCCATGATGTCTGGCCTCCTGCTTCTGACGCCGTCTTTGTGCCAAAGCGTTACAGCCTCATTTGGTTCATAGTCCTTGATCTCTGGAGAACACAGCTGCACCATGAGAATATCTGAAAGTGTGTCAGGGCTAGGGTTGTCACGGTAACCAGTGTAGCGGTAAACCCCGGTAAAAAAGTTGACAATAATAACCGTCTTGTTTTTAAAAAAAATTATCTCGGTGGATTACCGTGGCTGCGGTGTAGGCGCGGTGACCCTTACCAGCCACCGTATCATCTGCAGAAGTTGCCGGCGGCACATGCGCACTTTGTTGTTTACGACCAAAACTTTCTTTAAGCTAAAGCTGAAATAATGGCAGGAGGAGACGGCAGCGCTCGGGACATTTATTATCCCTCAAAGAAGACAAAGTCGGAAGTATGGACATTTTTTGGATATTTGAAGAATGCCGAGGGACAGTTGTCTGTGAAAGGCAGCAACGCTATGTGGCCATCATAATATAGCCATTGTCTCACGACTCCGCCGTCTCCGGTTCGCCACTTTTCACAAAATCTTCTGGTTGCCACTGGTCCTGGTGGTTTTTCTTCCAGTTCGACGAGTTTTCTTTTGGAAGGCTGGCTGACTCCAGTTAAAAACCGCCACATTTCACCGCTAATTTTAACACGAAGCTAACTGCTAACTTGATAGACTGATTGAATGGGATAGGTGGAAATGACGTTGGATGCGGCATTCACGTTTCGCGTATGTTTGCGTACGTTGCATGCAGGCGGGAGGAGTATCAGAAATCCATGGAAGATGACTGATAAACATAACTAATTTGGTGCAAACATTTACTCGCCAGGTGGCAGGTAGAGCTCAAAAATTTACTCGCCAATTGGAGCAATTTGCTCGCATTTGGCGAGTGGCGAGTGTTAATTTCGGACCCTGGATATAGAGCTTGAGGAGCTTCAATCTGGTAGAGCTGGAGCTCAGATCACCAGAAACTGCACAGGGACTGTGAGTGACAGCCATCTTTTGGAGCGGGTTGTCCAAAAAACCTAATGAGCGCAGCTTCAATCACAATCAAAAGCAAATTATATCCACGATAAATGGAAGTCTGCGACAGCACACGCTGCCCCCCATACCCCCTTAATACCACCATTGCTAATCTTTTGTAAAAAGGCCCCGCCACGGCCCGACCATTTCTAAGCGACCTAAGGCTCCGTGATGCCGACACAGTGTTGAGAAATATCGTTAGTCAATTTTTTTGAGAGGTAATATTTTGAGGTCTTTCTTCCACTTCATGCTATGAATCACAAAAAAGACTGCCAGAAAGAGTATATCTGTGCTACATATACCCCTGCCTTTGCCTCAGATTGGTGGCAGACAAGCTGCCTTTAGTCTCCTGGCAGACGATGCAAAATCTACACCACACCGATGGGATTTCAGCATTCCATTCACCTACAAGCAAGACGCACACACAAACATGCAAACAAACACACTAACACAACCGTCTACCACCCAATGACGAGGAGATCAGGTTGAACACAGAAAACCTTCTGTAATTTCCCCCAGTCCTTTTTTCTTCATCTTTTCTTATTTAAACATGGGAGGCCTTCTCTTCGGCTTCTCACTGAGACATCAATACCCTGAGCAGAGTGAGGATCTGGGCATGTAAGGACTCAGGTACTCTAGAAGACAAGGCTATGGGAGCAGGGGAGGACAATAGTGAGGACTAGTGAAGGGAAGAAAGAGTCTTTTGTGACAAAAGGTGGATGGACATGTCCTGAGGGAAACTGCTCCTTGTACGATGGGTGGTTCTTGGCCCAGTACCTTCTTCTATGTCCTTCCCAGTAAGGCATCCCCCAATCCAGTGCACACGCTGTGATTTATAGATTGGTTCTTCTTTGATGCTGACATTTGTTTGATATTGCCTGACAGGGGGATTAAATGAGCCAACTGGCTCTTGGGGTGGTGGTGACCCTCGTAGTAGCAGAGTGATGAGAAAGCTGACGCTCGATTCATGGGTGATTTCATGCCTCGGTGAGAGGAGGGACGAAATGATGTAAAAACATATCTGATGTTCAAGGTGTTCACTTGAAAGAAAGAACTGTTAGTGTTCTGCATAGAAAATGTGCAATTATGTGTGCCGGTACAAAATTTTGATTGGGGTTTTTTAGGTGTACAATTTCTACTCAGAACATCAAAAGGAAAAGAGACGTGGTTTACGAAGAGGACGAAAATTTTATTCCACAGGCTGTTCATTTCAATAAATTGTTTTCCTTTCCTTCAGGATGGATTGAAATTAGTTGTGCTCTACTTCCTTGTTTCAAGATCTTAACATCAGTTAACTGGAGTTCCTTTGCCACAACACTCCTCCAGTAATTCCCATCGGTACCATCATCAAATAACTACTCTGCTCCTCCTAAGAAGCAATACGAGACAGCTTAAATGTCATGTTTTGGCAAACTTGACTTGATAGCGCCCAGCCCATTCCCCAGATTAGCATACTTTGCTATCATCCTGTTATTCAATCTTGGCTGTGGGGATGTGCAGTAGTGCAGTGCATACCAAGCATAGAAGCCTGGTGCTTATTTGAGTACCTCATTGTAAAATGTATGAGCAGAATCCTTAATCAAATTCTTCTTAAGATCAGCAAGAAAAGCTTGCAAATAATTGCAGACGAACAGCTGTACGCAATTCCTGCGTTATTAAATCACACCCTTACTAGAAATGTGTTAAGGTGAATTGAAAACATATCCCACATCCTACAAATGCACATTTTGCTGTATATTGTTAAGGCAAAGTACCTTATATACATAAGCCGGCTGATCTGTGACATTTTAGGGTTAATCATGGCAACTAGGTCTAGAAAACGCAACTTCACTTGGACTGAAACCGAGGCATGGAAAAGTGTTTTATTGCCCTCAAGTTGAACAGCGTAGTTGCAAGGGTGAAGGCTGTTAGGGCGATGAAGAGGTCTGTGGTGGACATAAAAAAAAGAAGTCATCACACCTGAAGGTGAAGGCACAGAGGAAGATGGCCTGTCATAACTAGAGTGTGTCTGCCACAGGAGGGGGCACATCCAACATTTAATTCAACCCAGATGGGCATTAGGCTGAAAATGTCACATATTCTGTATGAAACAAATATCAGCCTATTGGCTAATTCCTGCAGGAATGAGAATGGTCAACCGCTGCAGGTGTGCCGGGATTGAACTGTGCCTGCAGGTCAGTTGAACAAACACCAGGCCTAGTTCAGCACATACAGGGTTTCCCCCAGCACGTTAAGAGCCTGACGGCCCGCCAGGTTTCGCTTGGCCACCCACCAGACTAAGCGTCATGCCCCGCCCCCTTCCCCGACCCTACAGTGTCCGCTGACACGAACGGCGCAACGAAACTAGAGCCATCCATCCGCTGATACTGGTGAGAAACGGCAGCGGAACATGTGCCACCCCCCCACCCCCGCAGGAGCACTGAGGCAAGGAACGTGCTACTACCCCCCCCCCCTCCCCCCCCCCGCCTCTGACAGCCGAATCCGCCAGGCTTAACTCATTTTCTAGGGGAAACCCTGACATAGATCTAAATCGGCTGTTTAGTCAGTTATCATCACGGGCCAAGAAATCTTTGTGGACTCTAAAAACTCATCATTGGCATGATCTTTACAAAGTGCCATTGCATCCATTGTGAAGCATTATACACGAGTGTCACAGCAGTCTATGTACTCAGTAATCACATGAATTGATATGCATCTCATCATAATTAATGCACAAATAAGTGCAACTGCTATATGAAAATACTGTGATATAACTCTTAAATGCAAAGCATTTTCATTCATATTCTCATTTTTACTTAGTTCAAAGGCGACGGTGGGAGCTGACTGTTGGTGCAGCATGTGTGTGTGTGTGTGTGTGTGTGTGTGTGTGTGTGTGTGTGTGTGTGTGTGTGTGTGTGTGTGTGTGTGTGTGTGTGTGTGTGTGTGTGTGTGTGTGAGTGTGTGAGCCTACAACTCACTGGGCAGCAGTAGCTCAACAGGTTGAGTGGGTTGTCCAGTAATCGGAAGGTTGCAGGTTCGATCCTGGCTCCGGACAGAGAATTGTGCTGTTGTGTCCTTGGGCAAGACACTTAACCCTTAAGCCTGCTGGTGGAGGGCGGAGGGACCGGTGGCGCCTGTGCTCGGCAGCCTCGCCTCTGTCCGTGTGCCCCAGGGCAGCTGTGGCTACATCGTAGCTCATCACCATCAGTGTGTGAATGTGTGTGTGGATGGATGAATGATACACTGTAGTGTAAAGCGCTTTGGAGTCCTTACTCTGAGAGGCGCTGTACAAGTGCGGATCATTTATCTCTCATTTTACAAATCTTAATAGGGCTGAAATTCAGCATTTTGCAATCTCACTGGATGTGTTGCCAGTTTACCCATCTCCACAATGTCAGCAGGCGCAATGGTCAGCATTTGCAGAAAGTTACATTTATTTTCCCATCACAAAGATTGTGTAGAAAGTAGGGCTGGGCAATAAATCAAAAACTTATTGTTATCGAAATTTCTGAGTCTTATCGAGAAAAATGTTCCCATGTCAATAAATATGATAATGAAAAAATGAAAAGATGTGTGTTGGTTGGCAATGTTCATGTCCCTTAAAGAAGCTGTACCACCTTGAGTCACTAAAATTGTGACTCAACGTGATACATGTGACAGCCCCATCTAGTGGACAATTTTGTCTCTGCGCATACCTGTAGTTATCGTCCATTTATCGTTATCAAGGTGAAATCTTCAATATATCGTGATATTGATTTTAGGCGATATCGCCCAGCCCTAGTAGAAAGTGACTTACGCAACTTTTAGACCCTGTGAGAAATCAATAATTACCCAGAGGTTAACATGCTTTCAATTTGGAGAAACAGAATGATTTGTGATGATAAAGCCAAGTTTCTCAGACTTGTTTTTCTCCACAATCAAGTTAGGCCTCAAACTTTTATAGCTGCGTGCACACAGTGGATTTTTTACACCACATCACTTTATTATCAGAGAGCTACGCTGGCTGGGTCTGTTTATATTGGAAAACATGGTACGATGATGGAGGTCAACAAACCAGGCTGGAGCAGAATTGTTGAATTAGTGGTCGAAAGATCATAAGAAAAAGACAAAATGTTAAAAAGGTAGGGAAGGTCACTGATTTACTCATCAGCTGGCTGTGATAAACATTCAGACACCAGTATGGCTGTAACCCGCTTTCAGTTTCTAAATTTAATGGACTGAAAATAAAATTGGTGTAATTCCAGATAGTGCCAAAGACATAACAGATGATTAATCGCCACAGCCCAGATTTAGCAGGATAAAATCATTAACTCCAGTTCCAGGATGGCCTGACCTGTCCTGCTCTGATGAGCAAATTCATTTCTGAACAATGTAAAGGGAAATTGGAGGATTTAACAGATTTCCTCCATCATTTCCCAAATGTTTTAGCTCTTATAACGAAACCATGCTTACGTCTGCCTCCCACCCATTTCCCCTCCACACACAACCGTCCTATGTGTGAATTTGGGAGTGGTGGAGGTGGAAGGGAGGTCTGAGGGAGGAGGGAGGGGAAACTCAGTGTAAACTGAGCTTTGCTGGTTTTTGGCCCCTTATTGAGTACAGCAGAAGAAGAAGAAGAACGGGTGGTGGGTGGGAGAGAGAGTATTGGATGAGTCAGCAAAGATACGGTAAACGCCAAGAAAGACAGAGCAGGTCAAACGAGGACACATTGAAACTACACAGGCTCTGAAGGTTGATGGAAAATCGGCCTTCCTCTTCTTTTCTTCTGATTGGTTTTATGTTTACAGAAAAGAATCAAGGAAGTTTTCATGTGTTGTTTTTGAGATTATCTCTACTCAATTTAATGTCTGTAAGAAAATGGCAAAGCAGAAACTATAAGAGAGATGACTGTACACTTGTGAGTTTTATCCAGGTCACTGTTAATGTCATGCTTTATGAGGTTGCGCAACACAGAAATGATGTTTAGCAGGTGACTGAATGATGTTCATAGAATCCCAGGAAGTCTAACTCATGATGAACGCATCCGGAGGAAAGACAACTCTCCTTTTCTTTTGAGCAGAAAAAATTACAAATCAATTTTGTGATTACCTAAACCCAGAAACTTTTTTTATTATAATAATTATTTTATAAGTTGTCTCAGACTCGAACATAATCTTATCTTTCCATGCAGCTACGGCAAACTTTCAGTTCAGTAAAAATTCACAGATTGAAATTCTTCAGCTTGGAAAACATGATTCCTAATAACACATTATCCAAGCAGAAGGCCTTACCTTCATCCCACATTAACTCTGAGTTATGATTCATGGTAATTCACCGGTAATACTGACATCACATGACCTAATTCTGGTAAATAAGTAGTTCAGTGTAATGTTTGACCACTGCTTCCTGTTTCTTACCTCAAAATTAACAGACAAGTTCCTCTTGAGAGCGATTTCATAAACCAGGCTGATCTCTGATTTACTTGCATCAGTTCCTTCCTGAACCTCTGTTTTCTCCTCAGGGCTCTAGGAGAAAACATACAGGATTTCAAATAAGTCATCAAATAAAATGTATGACATATTTCTTTGGTGATCTGTAAAAAAAAAACAGACAAATGGCAGCAATATAAGTGGCAACCATGCTAAACTAGCCACATATCTATTATTGAGTCTGTATGTCTTATCCAGATTTGGCCTCCTGGAAAACAGCTTAATACCATGTAATCTGGTGTAGCACCTCCGAGGCTATGGCTCTCGAGCGGAAAAGGGTGGATTGCCAACTCCACGTGTGTGTGTGTGTGTGTGTGTGTGTGTGTGTGGGGGGGGGGGGGGCGGCATCATGTGGTCAAATTTGGATACTGCAGTCCATTTTTATAAACAAAAGGTGACTGTTCTTTGAGTTCTGTGGCTGTTGCCAGCTACAGATCAGCGCCAGAAGACTCTGGATGACAAGCAAAGACGAGTCATACACAGTGTGTTTAAAGTAGATAAATACGTTGTTATATCACCAGGCTGGCAAGGGGATGCCTTGGGGTCTCACAGGTGGAGGCTGTTAGTGAGAAGAGGGCTTGGGCCTCACTGCTGGGGGTGCAAACCCTGGGTCTCTGACCCAGATGAGTGGACAAGAATGAAAAATGGAAAATCTATTGAATTTAAGAATCACTGTTTAGTTACGTATCAAAATCAAAAAGAGAAAATAATATAACGATTTTATCATTATGTTATAAAATAATCTAAGTGACACAGTTTCTGTCATGCTCGTGGTTTTGGGGCAGGGCCAATGTCAAAGCTTTTCAGTCAAAATAGATTTTATAAAATCTATTAAAATGTTTGTGGTTTGCATGAGTCAACCAAATTTATGAATATGGCAGCTATCGGTGACTCTAAACCTATTTTACGCCAATGAGATCGTATCAATTCGTACAACAAGGGGCTTTTTGCTGCCAGTTGTCTATGGGAAAGCAGGGGAATGGCTGGGATTTTTATCTTTTCATGTCCAGCTCATTGTCAGACTAATCCTGAATAGCTGCCGTCTTTCCCTCTGGGCGCTTCCCTTCTCCCTGCTTCATTGTGTGACCTGATACGCCACAAGATTTATACTTTCAGATGAGATTTCTTGGATTTCACAGGAAGCAGTCGCATTGTACCAACTGTACAAAAGTTAATCCCACTGAGACATACATGCATTTTGTTATGACACATAGAATGTTGTGGAAAACTTTGGGGCATTTTAGATGTTCAGATAATTCTTCATCATGCACAACTACTAGCATAGTGTGGGAGAAGTCCCAAACTGTGTGTGTAGAACAGAAACTTTACAAGTACTGTAATTAAATATAATATAAAGAAACAAGAATCTGAGGAAAACAAAGATTCAACAATTTAAGATTTTATACTTTACATTTTATACTTTATTCTGCAATTCTGAGTTTGCATATATATATATATATATATATATATATATATATATATATATACACACACACATAAATATATATGCATGTATACAGGTCCTTCTCAAAAAATTAGCATATTGTGATGAAGTACATTATCGTCTGTAATGTACTGATAAACATTAGACTTTCATATATATTAGATTCATTACACACAACTGAAGTAGTTCAAGCCTTTTATTGTTTCTAATATTGATGATTTTGGCATAAATCTCATGAAAACCCCAAATTACTATCTCAAAAAATTTGCATATTTCATCCGACCAATAAAAGAAAAGTGTTTTTAACACAAATAAAAGTCAACCTTCAAATAATTATGTTCAGTTATGCACTCAATACTTGGTCGGGAATCCTTTTGCAGAAATGACTGCTTCAATGCGGCGTGGCATGGAGGCAATCAGCCTGTGGCACTGCTGAGATGTTATGGAGGCCCAGGAAGCTTCGATAGCGGCCTTAAGCTCATCCAGAGTGTTGGGTCTTGCGTCTCTCAACTTTCTCTTCACAATATCCCACAGATTCTCTCTGGGGTTCAGGTCAGGAGAGCTGGCAGGCCAATTGAGCACAGTACTACCATGGTCTGTAAACCATTTACCAGTGGTTTTGGCACTGTGAGCAGGTTTCACACAAAACCTAAAACAACTTTTGCTGTTGTTCAAAAATAAGTGCTTTCTTGGCATCAAGATGTGAAATCCATGGCAACGGGATTAGAAAAAAGCTTTTATAGCCCTATTGACTTGAATTCATTTTTTCTTATTTCCGGGGACTCGTGGTCCGGGTATAGATGGGTGTAACTTGGGTTCCCTTTTGACACAAGTAAAAAGTGTTAAATTTAACAACACTTTGCAACTTTGGGTCAACGTGGCTTAAGCGCCTACAGGCACCAGCGGTCTCATTTATCAAAAATTGCGTAGAATCCTTGCTAAAACCGTACTTAAGCTCAGCAAAAAAAATGTACTTACGCCAAGTAGGTTTGTGATCTATCAAACATGGAGTACGCACAGCTGCACGCAATCTCCGCTTTCTACATCGGAGACTAACGAGAATGTTTCTCAGCTGCATTTTAGTCACATCCCACCGCCACCACGCCCACTTACTGCCATAAATAGTCAATGCAAAGTGCCTTGTGGATCTCATGCATATACATAAGCCGGCTGTTGCAGCGCTCCACCAATGACGATGGCGACCGTAGATCAAGGCAGATCAAGGAAGCGCAATTTAACAGAAGCAGAAATTCAGGTACCTGTGGGTGAGGTGGAGAAATGAAAGGAAGTGCTTTTGCAAAACAAATAAGAGAAAATCCACGGAGTGGCACAGCGTTGCTGAAGCCGTCAATGTTGTGAATTCTTAAGAGAGATCTGTGGCGGATATTAAAAAAATGGTCCGATCGGGATTTGATCCCCAGACTCCCGGGTGAAAGTCATGTGTGCTAACCAGTCACCCAAACCGAGATCTCCTTTAGCCAAGTAGCCAGGATGCATGATCAATCGGGTTACAGTGACAGGACACACACTGTCACAGACACATGAAATTCTGTCTCAATCTGTCCCCCTGCTGATATTCTGCATTCCATATTATGCGCTTCAGGCTGTGTGTGTGTGTGCGTGAGCATGTGTGTGCGTGTGGGGGTCTTGATCCGTGTGAAAACGAAGCAGTACAAGTGATAATGCTGCAGGATTTCATAATTTTATCCTTATCAGCAGCAGCACTGCAGGTGCTCTCCATGTCCAACATGTGTGTAAGCCAGGTTCTCAGTCAACTTAAAGTTGCGAACATTTTTCCACTAAGTTTTTTTTTTTCATAAATCCCAAAGTTAGCGTGGAAAGTTGCTTACGCAGTTTTCCGACCCCGTTTTGTGCGTAAGCAAGCTTGATAAATGAGGCCCCTGGTTGTTTAATGTATAATTTTGGCAAAAATATTTGTCAGACTTGGCAGACTGCATTAGCTTTACCTTTAATCGTTCAGCAAAACTTTTGATCAAGAAGAAAAACAACTAAAATCCAACTCTTTTGACCTCATCTATGTAACAAAAACGACTAGGCCCAGTCACTTCAATTCCATTTTGTATTCATGCTATTCAAGGTTATTTCCTTCTCTTTCATTATAAATATTTAATATGTGTGAATGACGGCATCTATTCATTTTCAAGGTTTCCTAAACGAGCTGGCAAATGTTGAGAATCTGAATGTGTCAGCGAGTGTAAAAGTGAAGAATACACATGAAGGACCAGGCAGACTAGCGGTGTCCTTGTGATGAATATGAGACAAAATCTGACTTTTACTTGAACGTGTGAGGGTCAATGAGTTCCTGAGGAAAGTACACTGCAACAGCACAGAGAAACTGTTCAGCGGTGACCCAGAAGGGGCAAATTCAAAGGGAAAGTGATGCCAAGAAAGTAAAGAACTATTTCACATTCTGTTTTGGTTGGTTTTATGAGGGGAAACCCATTCTACATCAAATGATAAGAACAACAGATTAATTCTGCAAAACTGTAAATAAATCTCACTTTTACTTTCTTTTGCATCAATCTTGGTCCCTTGGACGAAAGGAAAAAACAGACCAGTGTTTTTCATCTTTATATCACATTTTACAGCTTAAAGTAGCATCTAAAACCTCAAAATTAGAATCAACTAAATAATTTCTGTATTTAATCTTTATTGTTTTAATCTTTTGTATGACTTAAGATGCAAAATGTCATCCTACCTGTGTCTTCAAACTTTAATTACACTGATGATGATGATATTTACATGAAACTTTCCTTAAAATCAAAGGTTTGAAAAGAAACACTTTTAGCCGCAGGGTGTCCAGACACACACACACACGTACGCGCGCGCGCACGCACGCACGCACGCACACACACACACACACACACACACACACACACACACACACACACACACACAGACACACACACACACACACACACACACACACACACACACACACACACACACACACACACACACACACACACACACACACACACACACGCACACGCACACACACTCGCTCAGAAACAGAATGGCAAGCTTATACTGCAGACACAATGCAGCTCAATTTGTAAATCAAGACTCGGCCGAAGCAAACAAAGAGCTGACTGATGATGGCCGACGCCATCAGACATCGAGGCAGGCAAGTGAGAGGAGCCAAAGCGTTTTGAATAACCACCAGTGATGCCAGGCGGTGGGGATATAGGAGTAATTTGATTTCCGGTAGACAAGATGATAACAAGCGGTTAACAGCATGGAATTCAAGAAACCTTGGAAAGGTGCACCAACACTAGAGGTGAAGGAGGGGAAAAAGGAGAAATGAGGAACAGAAAATAAAACCCCAGCCAGGTGTAAACTAGATCTCAGGGATTAAATGGTACATTAGAGTAATTAGAGCTGAGGTGGATTTAGATTCAATATAATTAAAGCTGGCTGCACTCTCAACTTGGTAACTGCACAGAAAAAAATATTCAGAGGCGAGATCAGCAGCATCAATTTGTCTCAGTTTTAATTAAGCGAGGGTTTTCAGCCTAGAGGGGTTGGTTTAAACGCCTTTGATGAAAACGGTTTTAAGGAGACAACTAGCGGTGAGAAAATCCCGATTCATATTCATGTTTATAAGGGTTCTGAAAACCCACCCTTTAAAAAAAATCTACTTTACTCATATTTTTAACACATTTGCAGTGGTCTCTAGTAGGAATGAATGCCTTGTAAGTCGTACTCAAGGGGAAAAGCTCCGGTGCTCCTGTTTTAGGAATTAGAAATGAGTCAGATCAGAGATGAGTTGAACAAGACAGGGTCTAGAGTCTCATTTCCTGGTATGTGGACATCTCGCCTCGGATTGGCTAACAGCAACGCAACTCTACCACTGACTCTGTTTGCTTTGCAATGTTGATGTTTTATCTCCACAAATAACTCAAGCCTGGAGGAGATCTGCTGTGTGGTGGAGTTGGTAATGCTAACGGTTAGCTTCCACTAGTCAAAACGTTCTCTGCGGTTTCCTGGACGTTGAACCAACAACAGCCTTCCCTGTCATGAGTCAAGATGGGTGAGTCCATGAATGTTAATTGACGGTGTGACTTAGATCTGTGAGGATTTTCAAATCCTAGAGTTTCACCGTCTATTTTCAATCAGACGCTGATGCAGGAGATAGGCAACTTAATATTTTTATCAGTATTTATACATTTATCCAGCAGTGTAGTAAAAACATAGCAGCATCACAAAAGTCAACAAGTGGAGGAAAACCTTCAGTCGTGTTGGATTTTACCTGCGGTGGCCGTTCGGGGATGGGTTCATTGCGCAGGGCTTGGAGAGCTTTCATGGCAGCGTTGTGTCTCGCTGCTTGGCGGGTTCGTCCCTCCCCAATAAACTCCCGACTCCCCACAGAAAGCTGCACATAGAAGATCTTAGGAACAGGATAATGGTACCTGGAATAAACAAAATTGAAAAGAAGACATTTGTTTTTAAAGAGGCATTTGCTACATCATTTACAGAGAAAACAGATTTTAAAAAGAGGAAATAAAGCTCTAACCCAGTCAACAATTCACTCCGTTTACATCATTCCCAAATTAAAGGCCCACCACTTCATCAGGGTCAATTACTACACAATGGTCTGTTGGCCAACTAGGTGAGTAATGCCCTGCTATTGAATCTCAGCTCATGGATGCAAAACAAAGCTCAGGAACATATATCCTCTCCTCTTTCTTCTCGCCCTGAACATAGATTACACTCTCTTTCACGGGGCTTTGACAGAGTGGGTCTGAACTGTCACAGAGCAGATTTAAAGGTCTGCATGTGTGATACCCCTTCCCTTCCCCCTCCCTGGGGGTCAGGAAGAAGAGAGGAGTTGAAGACACGAAAAGAGAAACAGTGGGAAAACTAATAAGAAGCAAGAAAAGCAAGGATTTTAATATCCTTCTCCCCGTCTGCCTTCATCGCTGCAAATATTCACTTATATTCACAAAGACGCGCAGCCTCGGTATGTGGTCGACACAAGCAGAGATTTATGGAAATATGTCTCAATTAGGGTCCCGTTCCCAGACTGTATTCAGTATTGTTATGTTGGCTCTTAATGGAAAGAAGCATTTCTTGCAGGTGAATTTGGTGAAGCTTTTTTGATAACGTATAAAAAACATTTGCTTTTACAGACATACATTTGATTTAGGTTAAATGTTCAAACATACAAATTAAAATCTTCTTTGGTGTGTTCTTGCTGTGTTTAAATTCTAATTCCATCTTTTAGTTCTTTTTAAAAAGAACTAAAAGATTAAATTAAAATGTTAATTTTAAAGGGGCATTATGGAAGTTTGACAGCCAAAACATGTATAGAAATAATGAATTTCTTCTTCATACATTCTCCTGCAATGTCCTGGTCCCGTAGAATGAGCCCTGGCATTTTTACTGTGATTGCCTGTTTTTCTGTAAAATCACAGAAAAAGAGAGATGCTCGGGTCGAGCAGGCTGCTTCATGCGCGTTCACGCTCAGGCATAGCCCGAAGCATTTGCTATCCGTAGATTTAGCAGCAGAGAGAGAGGTAGTGCCAACTCAGCGACTTTGTCGCTGTTCCTAACGCCTAGTGATGAACCTAGCTACATTTCTGAGGACCCTTAGCTACTTTCTTCTAGATACTTCCTGCAAATTAGCAACAAAATAGCCATTTTCGCTCCGAACCGTTCTTTGAACGTTGTTTCAGCTGTCATCAAGGATATAAATATTACAGATACAGCAGATGGCACTGGTGCTGTAGCTCACCCAGTAAGACGGCGGACTCTCATGCGGAAGACCCGGGTTCGATTCTGGATGTGAACATAGTTCATTTAGAGTTTCTTTTTTACATTAATGGTATATTTTTTTACAGTAAGATGCCCATATTTTTATTTGAGACTCGCCGAACGGCATTGAATTCACAGATAAAGATGTGGGTTCAACTTTCATTTTGGAACAATTTTTCAAGCAAAGGGAAGGGAATGATCTGAGCATGCAGGAAGACTGACCCATCATAAACCTTTGTCGACTGTACTGAAGAGAAAGGTAAAGAACCAAATTATTAAATTAATTAGCTGCGCGTTCTCCTGTCCTCTGTCCTCCGGGCCACACACACACACACAGGACTGTCTCAGCTGTTATTTTTGTTAAGGAGTGTGCACGTACAGCATGCGCACCTCGTGCACGAGTTTATTGAAGCTGCCGTTACGCTTTTGGCCTGAGGGGGCAATCGCGAGCATAAAAATTCAAAACTCCATAAAGTCCCTTTAAATACAAATTTAAAAAATATATTACAACATATTGCTGGGTTTCATATGGCATAGCTTTCATGTCACCAAATGCAGATGGTGGACAGAACCCAATTTTACTTTGTTGTTGTTTACTTTGTGCTGTCTACAGATATTTCAACCACTCTAACCGGGACAAAGACAAACGCGTTTTTCATGTCCCGAATGTAGTGAACCACAAAAGACTTAATTAAAAAAAATGTACTGAAAGAAGATGGAAAAAGTGGATCCGTAGTCTACGGCTAAAAACAGGATGCGTTGAAATGGACAATGCTGGAGTTTGCAGCGATCATTCTCTAACAAGTAAATTTTTACTAAATGTTTTTTTCTGGCATTTTATTGAACAGTGACTTTAAAAACACAGCCATAAAACCGGCAGGTAAACAGTTTGATATTGCTTTCACGTGCCCTAACTTAATTGTACTGCAAATAGCTTTCAGAGTGCTAATGTTGTTAGCGGTTAGCTTAGTGTTGTAACATGGAATTTTTACCTTATTTTACATTTTTTAGCTTGACCTAGTGCAGCAACAGATGTTAAAGCTGCAATATGGAATTTTCCCCTTTCACTAATAATGTATGATTTTTCAGAAATACTGTCTGATTGTCTTATGTATTGTGATATCCATCCATCCATTTTCTTCCGCTTATCCAGAATCGGGTCGCGGGGGCAGCAGCCTAAGTCCAGAGGCCCAGACTTTCCTCTCCCCAGCCACTTGATCTAGACCAAATTCTTGCTTTGCAAAGTTTGGTCCTATCCTATCCTACCTGCAGTAGCAAAAATGTCTTTTCTCCACATGAGCAGGTGAACAGATTTTGTGTTTGAATAGAGACAATCACCCATAAGTGGATTTTGTCATTGCCATTTTGTGTGTAGCCACACATAAGATGAAGACATTTCCCTTGTGCTTCTTGTACATAACTAGCTAAAAAATGTCCAACATGAAAAATCCCAACAGAAGCTGTCATATAATAGCTTTTGCAAGAATATATAATTTCCCTGAACATTTCTTCTTCCTTCTCTCGTTATGTGACTTTTCTTGATGAATGACTCGGCCAAACTATAAAATGAGTCAGCGCATTACTCCCAGAATTCCTGCAGGTCTTTCTTGAGGCCACAGCCCTCCTTCTAATGCGTCTGCTCTTAACTCATGGCCACGGGAGCTTTCACTAGGGCGGGGGCCCGCCCGGCCCTCGCACGTCAAGTGTGGCCCCAGGTTCTCAGAGGACATGCCAAGTGCAACACTGGCTCCGGCCAACAGCGCCAAATTGAGATGGGAGCAGCTGGGGCTGCAGAGCCGAGTACAGGTGCAAAGTGGAAGGGAGGCATAAGAAAGAGAGGAAAAGTAGAAAGAGAGAGGAATGAGAGGAGGAGAGAGGCCTGTGGGAGACCAGACTTCACAACGTGGGAAAGTTGTGGCTTACACACAAACAAGTAAGGAAAGAACAAAACCCAGCACACATCAAAATCATGCAGTCAAAAAAAAGCAAGAAAAGCTTCATTAATGTTCTGTGACCAGGTCTGACTACAGGGAGGGAATTGGACCAGGACACCAATAGAGAGGATTTGGAGAGAAAATAAATGCTAAATCCCACAAATGGCATCTGTTCGGTGTGTTTGTGTATTTTGATGAGTCAGCGAATAGAAGAATCGACACCAGAACCCAATTAAATGATAACTCATCAGCATTTGTGACTGAGTGATGAATTTGAATTTAAAGGCAGAACCGTCCCGTTAGCTCTCTCTCTGATGTGAGTCCAATTGGTGAAGGTTACCGTTTCATCTTAATCATTCAAAGAGTCATGCAGGAACACACAAAGTGATAGTCAGATCCAAACATCCCGCCGGTTTTAAGCCCACACAGTCGTACTGGGAAATAGGAGTTGTGCTGCTATTGCTATAAAGGACATTTCAGCTGGAAACAATTTGCCTTTAGAGGCATGAAAATATGCTTTTGCCTCTAAATCTATGTATAAGAAAATAAACTCATTATTACTTGTTGTATAGATGGTTTCAATACGTAGCTTTGATTCCTTAACAATGAACCATAAAACAAAAATAGATTCTGACCAACTAAACAGGCTAAAATTTAGAGTCCTGAAGTTGATTCAACAAGATGAACATGTTTGTTCATTGAGAGAAACAAAGTAAGAGCTTTAATATGCCAAAGGTGAGTTACATAAACCAAGATAATGAGACAATTGTACACCTACGCTCCAAATGTTCTTGACTTTACCTTGCTAGCTTGGTATTCCTGTTATTTATAATGAGAAACTGAAATTCAGGAAAGATTACCAGCTTCATCAATGTTGTTAAGGTATTGTTTTGGTACTTTTTATACCTACAAGGTTTCTAAAACCAATTATGAAAACCGTTACTAACTAATCCATAAATCTAGACAGACAGTAGCCGAAGCAAAATGATCTTGCTCTGCATGTCAGTTTAGCCCCGTTCCACTTGACCCTCAGCAGCTATACTACTGACCTGAGCAGTATTGTGTTATGCCAATCACAGCGCTCTATCGGGTTGGTGGGCAAGTGATGCCATAGAGTGGAAAAACAAAGATGGCGGCAGCTCATTTGAAATGGCTTTGGCCTCAACTTTGGATTATCTAGACTTGAGCTTTTCTTTGAGTCAAGAGCTGATAGAGGTACTTAAAGCCTCTTTCCGGAGTATTTATCTTATTCGATGGTACCAGCTAGTGACTGACAAGCATATCACACAAATAATCTCTACAGTTGTTTTTTTAAGATGGCGATTACATGTCTTTAGTTATAAATGTGCTTCTGTAGCCGACAGAGCTAAAACACATTGTTTTACAAGTATTATTATGTCATGTTGTGCTCTCATATATTTATATTTTAGAAACTTACTTGTCCGTCAAAAGTTCATCAACTCTGCATCAGCCGAGGTATTCCTTAAATGTGAAGCAGGTAAGCGGTAGTCTAACGCTATTGGTTAGTCTGGTCGGCGCTCAGTTTCCTATTGCACTAAGCTCTGCAGGGCAGGGGGCGTGCTTAGCAAAAAGAAAGAAAAAAAAAGATGTATTGCTTATATTATATCACAGCACATAATGAGACAATCACTTTGACGGATTTCTGAAAGATTATTCATAATTTCTGAAAGGGGAAAACTCTGGAAAACTACTTTAAGTCCTTTATTTAGAAGAAGACTGTATTTGTGTCTTCTTCGACAATGTATGGCAATGTATTGCTGACTGACATCTGTAGTGGTAAGTATGTCACATTGTTCCTTGTCCAATAGCATGCTGAGACAGTTTGAAAGACAACCATAGATTACACCCTACGACCAAGCTCTGTCTATGGGTGGTGGCCAGACTATGTATTCACATATATAGGATGGCGTACCATGCTAGTTACTCAGTTGTTGAGTACGGAGCATTTTTTCTTTGAAATACAAAACAATAACACGTATTTTTTTAGTTATTGATCAGAGGGCTAACTATAACAGCCTGCAACATGTTAAACCTTGTGATGAACTCGCATAAAGGCATTAAACATTTAGTTCCAGTAGGGAAAAGTTCACCAAAACAGAACAGTTAAAACCTTAGAGGAAAAATTCCTGACTTGATCTACTAATTCATGATTTCTGCTCAGGCTGCAGACGTTAAGATCACAACTCGGTGTCTGCACCTAAACAGACCCCAACCTGCATTGCCTCAACTCTTCAATAGTCGTCGGTGTCAAAGCTTGAGGAATGTTTTCCTGGCAAATGCTGGGCCCCTTAAAACCAATCAATCAGGTTCTGAATGCCAAAGCTTAAAAGTATTGTTGCTGGACATGTGCATTCCTTTATGGTCCCAATTTTCCCATCAGGCTTATTTCACAGTTAGTCTCACTAAAGAGGCAGTTTTTGGTGTTTTACACATGTTCAAAAAACTAAAATATCTTGGATCTAAAATCTGAACATCTCTAATACAAACCAGGTTGCTGCGATTACTTTTTAAAATCTGGTTTATAAACATGTTCTACTAATCAAAATTTGATTATATGTAGGGTTGTCACGATACTAAAATTTCAAACTCGATTCTATACTGGAAAAAAACTCGATACTCGATTTCGATACTATTTGAAAACACCAATTTATTGAACAAGTTTACTCAAAAAATAGCATTCCTCAATTTATATTGCAAAAATTAAACGTTAAGAATTAAGTGTGTAAAGTGCTTAAACCTTTCAAGTATCAGCATTTTTTAAATGTGCATACAAAAACTGGCGAAAGTTAACACTTTAAATCATGAATTGTCTCACTATATATATATACACTATTTGCAGAATGATGTTTTGCTGCTTAAACTCTGTTTAAGGTGCATTTTTGTCATAAGATGTAATGCCATATGTTTTGTTCTGTACTTTTGAACAACTCTGTTGGTCAATAAAGGGAGAAACAAATTTCTCCACAGTAGGACAAAGGTACATCTACCAGTAATCTTAATAAAAACAGATTGGCGCACGGCAGTGACGTCATTAAAAGCGCCGGTTAGATTAGCCATGGCTAGTCTGTTCACGCCTAGAAATCCCAGACTCGCTCCAAACGAACAGGGGAATCATGTTAATGATTCCTAACAAAACCTTTCGACATTGAGATGTTTTGGTGCAGATAAGGTCTTATTTCTAGGCTGCACCATGGGTGCCCGTCCGCACCCGTTATATGGATATACACTGATGGCGATTCGCCGATGGCTCTAAATACCCCGGGGAATCCAAGTAGCACCAAAGTTGTCAGCGTGAGTAAACAAACGTACTGCATGCTAGAAATTAAGTCCGGGTTGCAATAAACGGGAGTTTCCTTTAAGCACATAAGCGTGAATATACAACTACGTGTCGGACTTGGTATGCTAATTAAGTTGGGCTGTGAAGCGCCTCCCAAATTCGCTGTTTACGTTTTTGTTTATTTATTTGGCAGACAAAACTTGGATCTGAGACAACTTGTGTGGGAAATTGCAATGTAGCCATGCAGCGTCTTCTTCTGTTTGTCTGGGAGGCGGAGGCTGCTTTACGGCATCTGGCTGTCGTGCGTGTCGGTGTACTTGAAGAAGGCTGTGTATAATAGTCCATAATATTGATACCACAGGGATGGAATATCTAATTTAGATACCACTTTTAGCATCGATTTATAAGATTTAAGGTATCGATTTTTTTAACAACACTAATTATATGTAATAAAAACTGTACAGGTACAACAAGAAAGCAAGAGGAAATAAATGAATTCGTAGCCCTTGGAGGTTCCTTAATAAAGTTACACTGGGGACCCTCGCACGAAAAAAATGCACCAGGGATCTCTAAGGGTCAATATTTACTGTGAATCAAAAACAAACCTAAACTCCAGTGGTAGAAATACTTGTTTTTTTTTATATAAGTAAAAGTACAGATAAAGGGGTTAAAACAAATACTTAAATAAAAGTGGAAGTATCCAATAAGTTTTTGACTAAAGTAAAAGTAGTAAAGTATGCATTTTCAAATACACTTTAAAGTAAAAGTACATAAGTAACTAACTGTGTGTAGAAGTGTTTTGTTAGACTGGAGGTGAGGGGTCACAGCACAAATTAAAGTACTATTACCCTTAGAACTGCAGTCTGGTGCAGACAAGGCAGTGTGCTGCTGGTCTCCATCCGACCACGAGTAAGGTGGGGGATGAAGAAAATGCTAATTAAAGTACTTTAACTTTTGAAACTCTGTAGAAAATGTTGTGAAGTAGACGGTACATATAATTGCTTTAAAATGTAGTGGAGTAAAAGTAAAAAGAAGGCCTCAAGAAAATTACTTAAAGAGCAAGTCACCCCCAAATAAACTTTTTTTTGCTGATAAACTAAATAAACGAGTGTGTAATCGTGCTGCAGACACGTCAGGGTTTCCCTTACATAGGCGTAGCCGTGGCGGCCCGCCACGGCTGAAATCCCACCGCCACGCCTACAAGATCCCAAGTTTTTTTTTTTTTGCGCTGTTTCCCGAAGAAGCAGTGGGAACTACTATGTTGTCGCTTGTGATCACAGCCAGCAGGCAGCAAGGGGCAGGGCAAGGTGAAGTTACAGCATAAGTTACGGAGTTAAAAATTAGAAAGGTAGCAGTGGATATAATGCTTTGTGGTTTACATGTTTCAATAGCATTAAGATAAACGAGTGTTGACGACCTTGACAGGGTTTCCTCCAGTGCTTACTAGGCCAGGTTCTCCTCCCACCAGGCTAAGAATCACTTATTCATGTAAAAAAAAATTTCCATGTCTGACTTTAACCGCATCTAATACTGTATTACGGCGTGAGCGCAACAGCGACAACTTAAGATCGATGTGTGAGCAGCCTGAGAGGTTGGGTGTTTTCATCTGAACCCTTAAAACCCCCAATAGGCTACGCTGCACTATTGATGTGTTAGCGGGCGGCGCTAACAACTTAGCGACGTGACATGTCTCGGAGAAAGCGTAAAAACACGTTGGACGCTTCTTCTGAAGCGGGAAAATAACACTTAAGCAGAGCACGACGTCGCCTCGGCTCGTTCACCCTCTGCCGAGCCGGACTGAGCTAGATAACATTGACCCAGCACAGCCACTGGGTCGTTGTAGCTGCCCTGTGACTGCCTGATGGAAAACCAGCGGGTTTCATCAGACTCGTAAAGTTTCTTGTTT